>NC_058132.1:516596147-516681344 GCF_016433145.1 Gracilinanus agilis
TCTCTCTCTCTCTCTCTCTCTCTCTCTCTCTCTCTCTTCTCTCTCTCTCTCTCTCTCTCTCTCTCTCTCTCTCTTCTCTCTCTCTCTCTCTCTCTCTCTCTCTGTCTCATACACACACACACACACACACACACACACACACACACACTCTTCTTTTTCTTCTTTTATTTTTGTTTGTATTTTCCTCTCTGTTTCAAAATGTTAAACTAATGCATTGTTTATTTGTTTAAGACTTTCTCTCCTTATCTCAGCCACTGGCCTCCTGTCAAGCAGCCACTCATTTGTTAGATCTCCTTTCTGATATACAAGAGACCTTTGGCTTGTTCCACTTTCAAATGGATTGGTTTGCTTGTCCTTTATTACCAGAGTGACTATAATCCTGGAAAATCATCTTATTGGTGTTGCACTTAATAAGAGCACCAAATTGGCTCAAACCCTATTTCAACTAAACTTTTAAAACCAATCCTTGATCTCCCCAATAGGTGAGGCTCTGGGTAAGTGCCTTTGAAAATGGGAAATAGTCATTGCATTGGTATGCAAATGCTAATTATTTGCTGTATTTTCCTTTTGATTAAAATGCAAAAAGAAAAAAAAAATCATGACCTGAGTCTAGGTGATGAATGGGAATTCACTGCATTGATTACTGTGAAAACTTTAGTAATATTATTACTGGAAGAAATCCAGAAGCTTAGTCACTCTATTTTTCTTATTATTCTGCATTAAAATAGCTTGGATCTTCTCAAAATTCTGTACTTCTTGCATATCAACCTTTTTTTTTTTCATAGAAGTTTGTCTTTGCTTCCCTGATTTGGCCTGCTGACATAGACTGTCATGATGACACATAAATACCTTGTTTATTTTTTAAAAAGTTATCATGTAGTAAAAAGTCCATATCCCCAGATTTGGAACTGAGATATTTTCAAATGTTGATTTAAAAGGGCTTTAGAAGAGTGAGAAATAAGCACTTCAGGAATTAATTGGTAGAGATATTTTTAGTATATATGTATATATGTCACTTAAATGATCTTAAATAGTGAATGCATGTGCACACACATGCACAGTATTACTGCTTATAACACTGCATGTCTGCACATACATGTGAAGGTTGCACACATGTCTGTGGGTTCATTCAGTATTCTTAGTATTTCCATTCAAAATAAAGAAGTAAAATAATATTTATTAGTTTAAATTTTAATTTGAGGCAATGAAGTTCTCTTTTAAGCAAACTATTCGTTTAACAGTGTTTTGTAAAAGGCAACTTTATGTTATAGAGTCAAAGTTAGAAAGAAACTTTAACCAAAAATGATTTCATTCTTTTTTCCCCCTTAATTTTATCCAAATTGCATAGCATCAGAAGGCCTTGCCCTGTACACTGTGTATATTAAAAATCTGTTGAATTCAGTTAGCCCATTTTTAGATTAGATGTGTTTGTTTACTTGTGTCTATTATCTTTAAGAAGTCGATATGATTTGATCATCAGTATTTTCCCTGGAAATAAGTGGATTTGTTTAGATTTTAAGATTAGAGATTATATTTAAAATGTAAACACTTAGTTGAGTTTTTTAAATGTAGCTATTCAAAAAAGCAGGTAGCTATGGATTGTAAACAGTTTTGTTTTCATCACAGTTTCTGAAGAATTTTAGTGATTTCTTAAGAATAGATCATTTTTAGCACAAATGTTTACTAATATAGGACTAGGAAAAAATACTAATTTAATTGATATAGAGAAATCCTCAGTAAGGAAATTCCCTTTTGCAATGCAGGTATAAACTTTCTTTACTTTCTCTGCAATTTCAAGTTTTAGAAGGCTTGCCTGGGAGAGTGTGTGTGTGTGTGTGTGTGTGTGTGTGTAAACTTGTATATATATACATATATATACACATATATATATATAAAGTATGCATGTTCAAGCATACACATACATTTAAAGTATTAGGAGAGTTGCCTTGTATGTGTTTATATGGCATGTGTGTGTGTGTGTGTATGTGTGTGTATGTCCTTATGTATTTAGGGTTAATGAAGTTAGGAACAAGAGCCTCGGAGTTCGAACAAGACTTGGCTTCCCCATTTAGTATGCATGATAACTAGGCTTTTCTTGATTTCCCAGGCTCTTTCTCCTAACTACAGAAAACACACACACAGACACACACACGGAGACATACACATTTATTTATTCATGTATACATACATGCACATATTCTACACAGGAGTTTGTAATATATTCACACCAACATGTATGCATGTGTATATATCAACACATATACAACATACTGGTGTTGGTATGGATGTGTCTTCATGGATGTGCATATATCTCAGGGAGGCATAGATTAATATCTCTAGAGCCTCCTCTAAAGGGCTAGATAAACCCTTCTCCAAGAGAGACTGATTTCTGCTGGGTGTTGAAATGGGAGATGGGTGACAGAAGCTAACCACAATGTTCTAGCTTGAAAAAGGATATCAGGCTAGCATTATATCTGCCTCCCAAAGTATTTTTAATCTAGGTGAAATAATTCTTGTTCAAGATTCAGTTTTGATTACTAACCCTTAACACTTTAACAAAGTTCCCAAACCATATATCCATGGCTTAACCCCTTTCCCATAAAATGCTAGTCACACAAAGACCACACCTAGTGAACAAAAAAATTAAAGTATACTATTTGCCCATGAAAACAAATTAGAGAAGTTATACAGATGAGACTATGCCAAAAAAATACAGAGAGACAGAAACAGAGGCAGAGAAAGGACATATATTCTGGCTCCTCTACATATCTGCTTCTTTTCAGAGGCTTATATCTTTTTAGAGATCTCTTTTAGAAGAGAATCTGAAATTACATAGCTTCTCTCTTGAAGGTGAAAGCTAGTTGACTAAGATCAACACACAGCATCGAATAATCGAGTTTTATCAATAAGTAGAATCCTAAGCCAAAAGACTTTGAGCCTCTGGTTCCTTTCATATACGGAAATTTTAATGTATGCTAATTCCTTATTAAAAATGTAAAATTAAAAATCAGACTTTTATAAAAACTGAAGTTCTATTATTATTATTCCTTTGTTTTCCTAAGAAGTACATAATTTCATAAAGTAATTTTCTCTTTACTTTTCTCTGTTCTGCAGCATATTCTCATAATTTTATTGCTCTGGTGTTGAATTTTTTCTGTCTTCTCCCATTTGCTTTCTAGTTATTTCTTCTCTCTAATTCCTTGATTTCATCACAAATATACCTTATTAAGACATAATGAAGGGAGCAGCTGGGTGGTCCTAGGTTCAAATCTGGCCTCAGACACTTCCCAGCTGTGTGATCCTGGGCAAGTCATTTAACCCCTGTTGCTAGCCCTTACCACTCTTCTGCCTTGGAGCCAATACACAGTTTTGACTCCAAGACAGAAGGTAAGGGTTAAAAAAAATACATAATGACATCTTGCCTTCATGTTTTTTGTGTATTTTATTTCTCTTCAATAAGATAAATTCTCCTAGAAGTTATCTAGTTCAACTTTTGCTTAAAATATTTATCGGTCCCATAGTACCCGTAACAGTGAAATATTTATGGACCTTCTCAATGAAAAATTTCAGGAATTTAATGGCTATTACTTCCTGAAACATTCTATATAATTTTAAATTGAGTTTTAATTGTTAGGAAGATATTTTTCTAGTTTTCCCTCATTTACTGAGTAAAAAAAATGACTCCCAGTAATTTCCATTGTCTGTTTGAAATTTGACCATTTGGGTTCCACTATTTTAACTTATGAAATTCTGAACATACAAAACTTCCTTAGGAGGTAAAAGGAGTGCTGAATTGAACTTTAGAAAATACAGAACAGTACAAGTAATATTTTAATTCTCTTTCCCTTTATTTTCTTGTATGTGCATTTAAGTATCTTGTCCTTGCCTCTTTTCCTGATGATTCTTAAAGAAGATTTTTGTAATTTGTGCTTCTTAAGCCTATTCTTTTGGCTACTTCAAAAAGATTCTTCAGAGTTATCCTTAATACTGATAGGCGAAATATAATACTGATTAGCACTCCATAAGATATTTATAGGGCAGCTAGGTGGCATAGTGGGTAATGCGCAAGTTTTAGTGTTAGGAAGACTCCTCTTCCTAAGTCCAAATCTGTCACAGAAACTTATTTGCTGCATGACTCTGTGCAAGTCACTGAACCCTCCATGTCTCATTTTCCTTATATGTAAAATGAAATGGAGAAGGAATTAAAAACCACTCCAGGATCTTTGCATAGAAAATCCTAAATATGGTCACAAAAAGTCAGACATGACTGGTACATCCTGGTGTATATGTTGAAAACTGAACCTGTTCAAGTAAATTCTAAAATACAAAGAAATATTTGCATAATCAATTCCAAATGTCTATATATGTATTCTCTCTATAAATATGCATATATATTTCATGTATATATACAAATATAATAATCTGTGTTTTAAAAGCTTTTTCAACTGTTTAATTCTTTAACATCCTATTTTTATCCTTTTATATCCTCTGCATTGCCAGATTCATTCAAGGATACTCTACCCCTTTTTTTCCAGTGTCCTATTCAGAAAGTTAGGAAGCTAGGTAGCTCATTGTAGTATAGCCGTATAGATAATAGCCATCTGGACTGAATGGCGAGTTTATTAACTCTTGGTATATAGAGATGAGAGCCCAATAGTCCTCAGTCTATGGTCCTAGGTAAGATAATTACTATGAAGTCCAATCCTGAGTCCAATTGTCCCTCTTTTAACCATTACTCTCTTAGGACTCTCAAATTCTAATTATTGAAAGGGGAAAACTGATAAAATGCCAAAGAGACACATTAGGGTTAAGGTCTATAGAATTCAAAAGATAAGATCAAAGCTATTTAGGACCATTTTCCTACACTGAATTGATAGAAAGACATTGGTGCTTTTCTGTGTTGATAGTTGGCATGGATACTCTATAGGTCCAGATGAGAATGCACATTTTTGGTACCACATACAATGGGGTCAAATGTACTTTTGCTTTTACCTCTTACTATTCACCAAGATCCAAATGATCAAACATGTATTTCTCCTTCCTTCTTTCCTTCCTCTGTCCCTCTCTGTTTTTCCCTCTTCCTTTTGCTCTTCCTTTCTCTCTTTCTTTCCTTCTCTCTTTCTTTCTTCCTTTCTCTCTTTCTCTCTTCTTTCCTTCTTTCCTTCCTTCCTTCCTTCCTTCCTGTCTTCCTTCCTTCCTTCCTTNCCTTTCTTTCTTTCTTTCTTTCTTTCTTTCTTTCTTTCTTTCTTTCTTTCTTTCTTTCTTTCTTTCTTTCTTTCTTTCTTTCTTTTTTCTTTCTTTCTTTCTTCCTTCCTCTTACCTTCTATCTTAGAAATAATACTATCAGTACCAAGAAAGAAAAGCTATAAGAGTTAGGCAATTGAGGTTAAATAACTATCCCAGAGTTCACAAATTCAGAAAGCATCTGAGATAAGATTTGAACCCCAAACTTCCTGTCTATAGGTCCAACTATTATGTTTCAATTCACGTTTGTATTCCATTTGTACTTTCTGTGACAGTGGATTACCTTTTTCCTTTTTATTATGAGTTTCTTCCAGTTACCCTAAATTCTTGACTTGTTAATAATAGTTAAGTCACTCACAGTTGATCATCATATATTATTACTATTACATCATACATTATATACTATAATGTATAACATTTTCCTCATTCAAATCACTTTACTTTATATCACTTCATATAAGTCTTTCCAGTTGTGTTTTTTGAGATTGTCTTGTTTGTCATTTCCTTTGGCACAATAGTATTCCAATATTATGCAACAACTTTTTCAGCCATTCTCAAATTGATGGACATCCCTTCAGTTTCCAGTCCTTTGTACCACTTACAGAGCTACCTTATATAATTACAGATAATTTCTTTCCCCTATATTTAATGTCTTTGGGTAAGTCCAATACTTTTGTAAAATTACTCTTCATGTACTAAATTCCTACCTCAGTGCATATTATGGCATAGAGTGTTCATTGTGTTCTCTTAAGTTATACAAATGGTGTACAAGTTTTGGCAGTTTTTATAAAACTGGAAAGGCTTAGAGTATGGGGCCAAAGGTAATTATCTGCTTGTCATTAAATAAAGAGCTACATTTGGAGATAACATGTCAGAATGTTGGTCATTAGATGAAATTTTCCTTAAACATAATAATATCATAATCATGTGTAATATAATATAATTCCCAGCTGTGTGACCCTGGGCAAGTCACTTGACCCCCATTGCCCACCCTTACCACTTTTCCACCTATGAGCCAATACACAGAAGTTAAGGGTTTAGAAATTTATATAATATAATAATGCAATTCAAGAATAGCATGTATTATGGCAGACATTGGTGAACTGTGACTCTACAGCAATCAAATCATACATTCCTTTGATCCAATTCTTTTGAGTTTAATATCTTATCATTGAGCCATAATGAGCTTTCAGGACCCTTGAGACCTCAAAGACCCTTAAATTTTTTATCACAAGAATTTAGGATGTCTAATTTTAGTGCATAAGAAAGCATTGCTTCTCTTAACCACTATCACAAAGGTAATTTTTAAACACTTTTCTGTATTATGTTGAAGATATTGTTTTTCTTGGCTTTGAATACTTTGTTAGTTTGATAGTATTAAAAAGATTTAATGTATTGTTACAAAATTAAAAAAAATATGAACATAGCTGAGTATTATGCAAATCAATTCATGTCCTTGAAAAGACCTCTTATGTATATGTATATCTATATGTATATAGAGAGTGCTTTTCTTTGTGGTAGCAAATAATTGGCAACCAAAGGGATTCTCACCAAAAAAGGAAATAACTGAACAAGTTATCATAATATTTTTATGATGGAATATTATTTTTATAAGAAATTACAAAAGTGAAAATTTTCGGAAAACCTAGGAAAATTGCACAAGCTGATGCAAAATGAAATGAGAAGAATTAGAAAAATTTTGTATAGAATAACTTCAATATGAAATACTTTGCTGATAAATAAAATGATCCATGAAAATTTTAAAGGACTCATGATGAAAAATGCTATAAATACCCATAGAAAGACCTGATAAACTTCTGAATGTATGTTGAAGTACATTTTTTCATTTTATTTTTTACATAATATTACATGTTTTATATGATTTTATAAGCATAGTAGATATTGTATTTCTCACATTCTTAATGGGTTAAGGAGGGGTTGGGGAGAGAATAGAATTCATAGCTTAAATTAAAAATAAAAAATAACAAAAATACTGGGATGTTCTGATAATTCTAGAATCTTTATTGATGTACACAGTAAGACATTTATGTCAAAAAAGATAATCTATATAGAAAATTCCAGAGTATGCATAATTTTAAAACTATCTAATTAGGGTATAACTGAACCTGTACTGTTTAGTCAAATAATTTTCTTCATCATAATACAGAATGGACTAGTATTTCATTCTTCACTATCTTGAAAGATTTGTTGCCATAAATTTTCCCAATGACTCAGTGTTGTTGATAAGTAGAAGAAAATATCAGGCACCATAGAAAAGCTTTTATCAACTATCTTAACAGTGGCTTATCTGAACATGTGGAGGAAAGAAACTGAGCAGACTCTAAAGTATCTGAAGTATCTGTCAATCTGATTGTACTGTTGGGATATACCAAGTGTTTAAATTAAAGCTAGTTATCATCTCAGTACCATATATATATTTATATATATATATATATTTTAAAATTTACATCCTTATTTCTTTAAGTCATAAAATCCTAGTATTTGATCATCAAAAAGTTGATTCTCTATTTAAAGATCAAGTTGAGATTGAGAAATTTCACATTTAAAATAAATGTCTTCAAGATGCAGAGTTTTCAATAGAAAAGAGAAACAGACAGAGAGTCTGTCAGGCCCTATTAAATTTTTTTACAAGCATCATCTCATCAGATCTTCACAATAATCCTTTGAAACAGATACCATTATTACTTCCATTTTAGAGTTGAGCAACTGAGACATACAAAGGTCAAATGACTTCTGTGTCCAAGGTTATATGGCTAGGAATTTTCTGAGTTCTAGATTTGAACTCAAGCTCAGAACTCTGTTTGCTTTACCACCTATGGGAATAATTGTGTTCTTATAAATAGGTACATAAATGTATTCCAATATCCATTTAGAAATTTAAGTTTAATTTCAAATGGGGTTTGAACTTTGCTAAAATTTGTCTTAAAACACCATTAAAAGTAGCAGAAAGGAAAATCATTTTAAAACAAAAATTACTTTTTTTTCTTTCTGTATTCAGGCATTGATGACTGAAGAAAGTTTATTAAATCACCTGAAATTCCACTCTGAAATTACCCTCTTAATCTATATGTAGAATCAAAGTAATGAGACAAAATGAATACAGCCCAAATTGAACTATGCACAGAGAAAAAGATAAAAGTCATTATTACTGTTTTTAAAAAGGAAACTCACAAGTAACTAAAAAAACCTAATTGTGTCTATTTTTGTTTTCTTTTCAGTGGTTCAGCTCTGAAGAAATGTTATTTCCAAGAAAACAGGAAAAATTGAAGAACAAGGTATCCAAAAAAGTCTACATAACCAACAGGTTTAACATGTAAACATACATTTTGATCAAAGTTTTTTCTTCTTTCTGTGAGTTCAGAGTAACAGAATGACAGTTCTGATTCATGATTTTTTTACCTTGTTTGCTGATCAGTAAGAGATAGTGTTATAGGTGGGATGGTGATACAGGATAGGACCTGGTGGAGAGATGGCCCAAGGTCTTCTGATGGTATAAGGACCTGAGCTGAGTGAAGGTGAGAAGCCTAGGTGAATCACCAAGTCAAGGCAATGAACACTAGGTCCCACAAAGTATTTGAAACTCAGCTAAATACCAACTCCCACCCAAAAGTGCCCAGGAATAAGTGATCAAGTGAGAAGCTGTGAATTAGACCACATGGTTTCTCTGACTGCTTCTCCTGTTGATGGATGGATAATGCTATAGACTAAATGAATAATGCCAATGACTACAATTTGACTTTGCTTGAACAACCCCTTTCCCTCAAATCCAAAGGATATGATGAATGATCCTTAGAACAGTCATGACATTCACCTAAGTAAACCTTTAAGATTTAACTATAACAAACTTAGGGAAAGGAAGAGGGTTGAAGGAAAGAGGTGTTAGGAAAGCTTCACTAAACTACTAATGATCAGGTGTGTCAATCAAAGACTAATCATATTTGAGGCTGTCTGTTGGAGAGGTTTCTCCTCTCTGTGGCACCCTAGCCAGGCCAGGTACCTTTGGCCTTAACCAGATTGATTGAGTGTTGATGTTGTTCTTCCTTGGTGTTCAAATGATCAATATATAGCACAGCTTTATCCAGGAGTTGAGGATGTGATAACTATTGGAACAGGATGCAGATAAAATAAGTAGGTTTGGTTTGGCCTACCGTACCCAACCAAGCCAGGTCCCTTCTCAGGAAAGAGAGAGCTTCTTGTTCAAATTTCTCCTTTTTATGGTCCTGGCAGTAACTGTTTTTGACTTCTGGCTCATGACATCTGGGTTAGTTCTAAATTCTAAAATTGTTCAGTGTCACTCATTCTGTTCTCCATTTTCCATAGCAAAATGATATTGCAATAGTTAGCAAGTATTGCTTTCTGAACTTTTCCTTACGATGTAACTTCTATAAGAGTAGAGATTGTTTCAATCATTATATTTGTATCTCTAGCATTTGGCAAAGTACTTGTCACATAGTATGCACTTAATAGATTTAATAAGTATGTGTAGATTGATTGATTAAATATTCTAAATTCAAATAATATTCAAGCCAGAAGAGAATTTAGATGCTATCTAGTCCAATTCTTTCATCAAACGCAAATAGATCCTACAATTTTTCTCTCTTATGTCATTCAACCTCTGATTGAATATCTATAGGATAGGGTAATCAATTACTCCTTTGCCAATGCATAGAAGTTTTTAAGAACTCTATCTGTTAAGGAAGGGTTTTATTTGTCATTCGGTTCATATCTGCTACCTCAAAACTATAATAACACTTTTAGATGAATTAAGTAAAAAAAAGTATAATTTCTCTTTCATTAAAGAGTTCTTCAAATAATTTAAGAAAAACTCCCCCAAATTTCCTTTTTACTGGGCTAAACTAAATAGTTCCTTCAATATATTTTATATGACACAGTATTGTGTCCATTCATAACTACATAACACTTTGTTTTACTATATTTTCTAGCTTAACAATAGCCTTTCAAAAATATGATACCTTGAATTGGAATATAACTCCAGATATGTGCGACTAGGTAAGAATATATCAGGGCTACAGCATTCTTTTCCTTGATACTGTGCTATTATTTGCACTATAATATTGTATTAGTAAAATCAATGCATGGTTCTGAAAATCTGCCCCATCTTAAATCTTCCATGATATCATATATTCTTTCCCATTGCTATTTTTATTTCCTATTATTATCAAAGAATGGCTTGCTTTTACTTAAGTTTAAAAACTAAAAATGATAAACATTTAAATGTCTTAAATTTTAAAGCAGGTTATTTAGTCTTAAAATTTTACATATAAAATCCAGAAATAGAGAATTCTTAAAGAAGTTGTCACTTTGTCCTTTATTCACACCCTGGTGACTTCCAAAAACATTTTTCTCCAGTCTTTAGAAAAAAAAAATCAGTATAAGGCACATGATGGAACCTAGACACCAAATCATCTTTTATTCATGTACCTGCCCTAAGAAAGTTACTATAAAATGGGAAACATTGGAGATATTTTATTTATCTTTCAGTTAAAGACTCTCTGAAGGGCATTTTATGTGTTAATGTCTGAAGCAAACAATTAAAATGGGTTATATTTTTGATATATGCTATTGACTAGAACTTGTGGAACACATAACGGAAAACTATTGACTTCTTGTAAAAATGTGGTTTTCAAAGGAGAATGATAGCATGCAACTTTGTACTTTAAGCATCAGATGATTTAGCATACTGTGACTTTTTTTTGTTTTACTTTTTTAAAGAGTTCTCACTTAAATATAAAGGTCAAAAATTTAAAAATATTAAGTAATTTTGGCATTTTCACTTTAGAAAGAATTAGATTTAGTTAGCTCTGAATTCCATGCTACTTCTGAGGTCATTTTTATTATATTTCAATACATTAAAATATACATGTCTCCATTGTCCCACTGACACAGTTTGCAACGTAATGTGGAATAATGAACAACAAGAACAAAAAAAACAAGTCATGATTTGCTGTAGCCAAGGTAATTCATAACTTGGTGGCCAATTTTCTGGGGATAAGATTGTCTGAATATGGTTGGACTTGTGCCCTAAAGATAGACACAGTCTACTGCTGGGTCAGATGCAGAATATTTTCAGTTTTTTAGTATTTTCCAGAACTTATACTGCTGGAAGTTTTAAAAAAATTCAAGGTCACCTGAATGTCATGATATGGAATCAGCTTAAGTCTTTATTGGAAACTTTCTCATCATTCCTCCAAAACCTATGTAGTAGTCTTTTAGCCTATTATTGTCTCTCCCTTAAAAAAAATTTATAGTTTTGTGCTGTGGAAAGTCACTTTTGTGTAATAACTAAAAAGAGAAGTTAATCTCTGTAAGTGGTTTGGTATACTGGATAGAATGCTAGAATAGAAGTCAGGAAGATCTGGGTTCAAAATGCCACCCTGACACTGAGTAACTCTGGAAAAGTCTTTTAAACCTCTCTGAATTTCAGGTTCCTCATCAGAAACATAATCATAATGAAATCACTTTTACATATCAAATAGTATCACATTTCTAATACTATATAACTCTGTGATTATAGAGAAGTCAATTTATATCTGTTACTAACTACAGACAATATTCTGTTCAACCATTTGAAAACTATTGACATCAAGGTGAAATATGCTTATATTGAAGATTTATTAATATATTTGAATGGGCACTAACTAGATAGAGTCAAAATGAAAAAGGTCTTCTGAACTGTCAGTGAGGTTTTCTTAATATATTTATTCCCCTAAAATACTATATTAGTTTAATGGAACCCAGTCACTAAAATCCTTAATCAATAAAATCCACTCCAATGTGAAATGTATTTCTTTAATCTTCCACACATGAAAGTCTATGGATGAAAATACATATCACTGAGACTACATGGCATACAGCCTCTCATCTGATCAATTCATTGAAATAATGACAGCCATAATAACTGTCATTTATTGGGTACTTTAGTTCACAAAGTGCTTTTATATATCATCTTATTCGATTCTACAAAACCCTGTATGTATTACATCAGAGTTCAAAAGTTTCCATCTTGAATAATAATGTAGTTCAGGTAAAATCATTAGGATGCCAATAAATAATAAATGTGTACAATGTTAGGATAAAGTTACACAAAACTAGAAAATTAATTGAAGTATTAACTAATTGTAATTTTGTGTACTCATATCATTCAAAAACAAGCACGTTCACTTCAAAAGAATGTAGTCAGAAGAAAGAAGTGGAGAAGGACAGAGGTGGAAGGTGAGAGGAGAGGGAAGGGAGGAGGTAGGGGAGGATGACAGGGACTGGAATGAGGCCGGGGATGGGGGTGAGTTGCAGGATGACAAGGGCCCATTCTAAAAGTAGAAGAGTAGAAATCTTTCCATTTTTTCTAGTACATCAAATGATAAAGTAACAAGCAAATATTTAAC
Source organism: Gracilinanus agilis (assembly GCF_016433145.1). NCBI lineage: Eukaryota > Metazoa > Chordata > Mammalia > Didelphimorphia > Didelphidae > Gracilinanus > Gracilinanus agilis. The sequence goes on from NC_058132.1 coordinate 516,608,816, forward strand.
ATGTGTGTGTCTCCTCTGTGTCAGGTACTGGGATTACGAATACAAAAATTAAAGAGATTCCATTTGCATTCAAGCCTTGGATTAGAAAGATATACTGTCTTCACAGAAAACACCACACTGGTGTTTTTGTATGTATATATGGCATGTGTATATATAGAAAGAGCACATGTATATAGTTGTGTGTGTGTGTGTGTGTGTGTGTGTGTATATATATATAAATATATATATATATATATATATAACTTTTGTTTGTTTTAGGATGAGAGTGATAACAAAAAGGGGTCTTAGTAGAAGCCTCTTATAAAAACAAAAACAAAACAAATAAACTGTCTTAGAATGGATACTAAGTATTGGTTCCTAGGCAGATGATCAGTAAGGAATAGGCAAGTTGAGTTAAATGACTTGCCCAGTATCACATGGCTAGGAAGTTTCTGAGTCCAGATATGAACCCAGGACATGGCTCTCTATCCATTGAACCACTTAGCTGCCTCAGGAGAAGCTTCTTGAAGTGGCTAGTGGCACATATCATAAACATCACACTGATGAGTGAGTACCTCTACAAAGGACAAGTGATGGAATATGGTGTGTAAAAAATAAGTTATTCAAGTTAGCTTTATCACAGGCTTTAAATGTCAAGAAAAGGACTTTGTATTTTCATAGAGGACATAAGGACCCAAATAACTTCTTCTGTGAGAAATTATAAGATCAGACCTTTGCCTTAGGACCATCAGATTATTAGCAGTGTAAAATAGCTACAGAGAAATGAGAGATGTTACTTAAAAAAAAGAAATGAAAAAATTGGAAGGCATGTCTTTCTGCATCTGAATCATGAAGAGAAACTCATGAAGTCACAAATCCATCAAAGTTAGTATTCCTGATCCATATTAGTGTAGGAAGTAAGTAAGGGATAGAGTAAATTTCATAGATTAGTTTTAAGAGGAAAAGAGGAGAAATTGGCTACAAGCCCTGGGAAAGGATTCTGAGATGGAGAAAAGAATTGTGGGAAGTTTTACTGGCATTAATAGTCATTCTCTCTGCTGGCTTTTGACTGAGCTGGAAGGAGGTTTTGCTCTGGCAAATTTTCCCTTGATAGTCCTAATCTCATGGAGATTAGTGAGTTCCTTGTTTGAGAATTTGCCTTGGAGTGGACTGCTTTTTCCCTGATGTACAGAGATCATCAGTCTGTGATCCATCTGTCAGAAATCCAATTGGCCAAGGTAATCCCAAGGGTTTCTCAATTGAGACTTTGGATTATCTAGGGAAACAAACCCCAGGTTTTAGGTAAGGGCTCAAATATATCTTTTAGTCATTCCTTCCTCTTTGTCCTTTCGTTAATCTATATCAATTAGGTTAGTTTATAGTCAGATAGCTTCGGGGGTCTTAGGTAAGGGCAGGGAGATATAGGAAGGTCTTGAGAAGATCAGAAGAGCAAACTTTGTGAAGGGGAGCATAGATTGGAGGGAGTAGTTATAGTTTGGATAGATTCAGGACTGTATTTATCATTTCCTTAACCTTAATAAGCTTGTTTTTTGATCATTTCAAGGATTGTGCTTTACTGGCCCTAGGAAGGTTCTTGGGTGGGTTTTATCATCTCTCATCTATCTAGGAAAGTCTCTTATTTCACATCATTTAATTATTTACTTCACATAGCTTAATTAATTGATTGATTGATAATTAATTAATTAATAATCAACATTATTTAATAGGCAATCATAACTATATGCATTATTTCTCATAATCATTATGATATAGTTTTTAATGCAGTTAATCTTCAAATACAAAAAGAACTGATAAATAATGTGTTATATACTCTAGGCTGTAATGATCTAGTTCTTCTCGTTTGAGTTCAGAAATAGGTTCACTTTTTGTATAAGCAGGTGAGATGATCCACTTTATGTATTCCAAAATAGCTACCAGTGGGAGAAATGAAAAAGCATTTTTGCTGAGAGGAGCTTTCTGAAAGCATCATGATAAAAAGGGAGAACCACTTTTTAAACATCTTCATGTCTATGCTTTAATACACATACATATATTAGCTGATTTCAAGACATTCTTTATTTGTACCACCCTAAATTATACAGTAGAAAGGAAGAAATTGAAACGTTTGTGACACAAATTGATTGATTGATGGAGCAAGGTTGTTAAAGAATTAGGAGAGGATGAAGTTAATGGTAGAATAAAATGAGATTCCTCACTAGTACAACCCAATTATGAGTGTATTAGTCAGAAAAAAAAAATTACGAAACTGAATAGGCTCAGAATTCTGGATTGTGCTAGGTATCTAACTCAATCATCTAACTAATAAGAGCTCAATAGTTTTCTTTCTGAATTGTTGCCATAAAATAATAGATAAGTAGTTTTTTAACAAGAACAGATAGCATTTTGAAGCTTCCATAGTGGCTGAAACCATTGGCTTGTCTCTGATATTTCTCAGTTCCCATGATAACAGAAACTCCTTTAATGGATCTATTTTCAGTTCTTTTGTCTTTTGGACCACATTTGTGATTGTATTGCTATAGGGAACTTTCAAAAAAGAAACTCTATCAATCACAGTCAGTTATTCTTCAACTTTTTGTCACAATAAGAGCACAAGGAGGTTAAGAGATTTGCCCAGGATCCTATAATCAGTGATGGGCAAACTTTTGAGCTTGCTGTGTCAAAATTTGCCAAAAAACAAGCATAACTCTGGTGATGTGTCACTTCAAGAAAAAAAAAACACATAATTTCATGATATTTATAGTTTAAATAACAAAAGTGTACAATTGTAATATATAACTGTATTTAATAAACCAAAATAGGTAAATTAATATAGATAGAATTGTCATCTATAGTTCACAGAGTGTCTACACTACACTACAGCAAATGTTTCATCCTCAGCATGTGGCCCCATACTTCTCTGTATGCAGTTTCATGTGGTTGCTGTTATAAAAAATGGCTACGCCTGTCAGTGCTGACACACGTGTCATAGGTTTGCCATCACCACTGTAGTTAATGTGTCAGAGGAAGGGCTTGACTTGAAGTTTTCCTAACTCTGAGGACAGGTCTCTGTCTATTCTGCCATAATGTCCCTCACAAACAGGCCAGTGTCTTTGCTTATTTGTGCCCTTTCTTTTCTATATTCTTTTCAACAATTTGGACTATGTTGCTCAGCAACACAAAGAAATGTGCTATTGTGTTTTATTTTTTTAATCAACCAGCAGCATGAATTAAAATAGTTATTGGCTGATTGATGAGAAAAGTAGGCCTTAATTGTACTGAGTTGAGCAAATCGAGAGCTCTATCATTTTAGAGGTATTCAATCTGTATGAGAAATTTAGGTGTCTGTTAAAAGCATGACTAGAAATGAATGTTTTCTCTTGACTCAAATGTTAGTTTTTAGACAAGAGCTGTTGCTTAAATTTCACAAACTGTAATAAAAATTAATGAGACATAAGGACTTTTTTGCTAATCAAAGAGTGTCAAAATATTCAAAAGGAATCAGGTTTTATATTCACATCACCTCTCACTTCATGGTGTTCTCTCTGTGAGTAAAATTCAAAACTTGTGTGTAGCTCCAGAGTTATGGAACAGACCACAAAACTTCTGACTTTATAGGCACAGTTAGTGTTGGGAAAGAAAAATAACATGCCATGGCTCCAGTCATTTTAAGTGAGCCACTTAATGTTTTAAATGGAATTTCTTTACATTTTCTCATGTGTGATACCATACTATACAGTTTAAGAGCTATGTACAGTTTTGTAGAATGCATTTTTAGCTGAACTGACAACTTGTGTACAATGAGAGTGGATTCCATTTGTAACCTAAAATGGCTGTTACAACAAATCAAGCCCAGAAAATTGAATCCATAACAAAGAAACATGTAGAAACCCTTTGCAGTGGCAGCATTTCTTTAGTAGCAGAGGCAGAATTAATAAAGTTTTGTTAACATTAAACTTGAACTGAATTTTAAGATGAACAATTGCCTAATTCTCAGAGAATAATCATAACTCATTTCTCTCAAAGGAGCTCCTATATTACCTTGCGCTTCCACATTCAGCCCAAATAAAAGATGTCATTCCAATGACCTGGTCTAACATTTTACACTGTGGGCCATAGCTTCCATAGTGCTTAACCATATTTTATAGTTAATTAGAAAAGGTTACATTTTCTGCATTTGTTAACTCTTTGGGAAGAAAGTATCACATTTTCAGATCTGAAATAAAAACAATCAGTAGACGTTAGAAAATGATAAATATAGAGAAAAACCCTAACAAATATGGTTACAGTTAATTGAGATTATTTCCCCTTTTATTGGTTCCTGTGGGAAATGATTTGAAAAATCATCCACTTCAAGTGTCTCATTGGCTGATATCTACTCTGACCACTCAAAAGTGGTATGTTTAAACATACCTTCTGTTAGACATCTCCTTAGGAAGAATGAAATACAGCCTCATTTTCCCTGATTTTCTACTTCAATTCTTAAAGTGTCTTTCCTATTTTTAATTAATTGCACATGTATTTAGGTTTTTTTTTATTTTTTCTTTGGGTTTATAAATTGGTTAACTAGGTTTTGAGATTTTCTTTTTAATTCAAGGAAGTCTTCCTAACATTTCCCTTAAACTTCTGAGTAAATGTTTGAAAGAGAATTTCATTTTTTCTTCTCCCCAGGGAACACACCAAATTGCAGCATATTTCAGTGGAATCTAAAAGTAGAGCATTAAAGTAGCTCAATATTCAACAGGAATTAATATGGTACTTATCAAAATGAAAACATTGTAAACACCCGAACACCCACTCACTCAAAAAGATGTGAGAATATAGTTTAAGAAGATTGCAACTGAAGTTTACATCTTTGATCCTTACACATTGCATATTTGATCCATTGGTTTTTGTATGTTATTTTTTCTGTAAGCTCATTCATATTTACTTCATACACTTACAATATTCATGAATACGAATATTCCACAATAACATATATGGAGAGAGAGAGGCAGACATAATACAAAATCATTTTATCCATTACCATGTCAGCTTCATTGAAATTAAGTAAAAAGATTTAAATTTTGATTCATTGATTGCTTGGCAGGTGCATTTTTGACCTCAGTTCCTTCAGATGAGAAAAGTGAGGCGGCAAAGGTTAAGCCACTTCCCTATAGTCAATCAGGTAAGGGTTAAGATTCAATCAGCTCTTCCTAATTCCAAGTTCAGCACTCTCTCTGTTATGTCACCTATCAATCTCCAAAACTAGTTTTGTGTTTTTTTTATCACTTCAAAAGAGTTAGAATATACCAAATAAAATAAATAACAAGCACAAAATAGAGAGTGGTGCTAAATGATTTAAAACTAAATCTCTAGGGGAAAAAAATCTTTGAAAAGTGGAAGAAACTAGCTGGAAGTCAGGGAACATATTTCTCTGTGAAGAAATACTCTATATCCAAATAATTCAAGAAACAATTTCTAGGAGAAAAAAAGAATGATTCATTCTTCTGATTTGGTTTATGGAAAGAATTTTAAAATGTGGATGGTTGATTCTTTCAAGTAGCATGCCCACAGATAGTCATTGGTAGTATCAGGCTTACATCAACAGTTAAGTTGATGTTTATAAATGGCTAAAAAATGGCTGTTTTTTTAGCATTTTCTGTCCTCTTTTCATTACTCGGCCACTATCACTGAAGATGTGCAATGGAGTTACAAAATGCTGGCAACATATATATATATATACATATATATACATACATATATATATGTATGTATGTATGTATATATATGTATGTATATATATATGATTCATTTATTATATTGTTGTGGTTATGGGTTTATTAAAAAGCAGCTGTCTTCTTGGTCATGAGTTCTTTTTTATTTTGCTGGGATGATTTTTTTCAAAAATAAAATGAATAATAGTATGTTGCTGTAGTTGTATACTTAGACTTGTGATTATCATGAGGGAGTGATTGTGATAGAAAATAATTACTGAGGATAGACTTTCCATAAATGTTAGTGACTTTGGTCAGGATCCTGTCTTAGAGAAGGGGGTTCTTATTTATTAATTTATTTTTAATGTGTGTTTTAGACCTATAACAATCTGGTGAAGCCTATAGACTCCTCAGAATAATGTCTTTAAATTCATGAAATAAAATGGATTAAAATAGTTATTTTTTTCAAAGTTCAAGGGCCTAAATTAAGAAATTATGATTCAAATGGAAAAAAAAATTACTCAACAAAGTGTGCCTTAGAGGAAGAAAATCCTCATGGTATTGAAACTTATCCATGCTATAGAATCTACATCTTGCCAACCTTGTCTCCATGCTTTCGCTGTGAATCGTTCACATAATTCAATGTGAAATGGAGTTTTTGTTCAGCAGTTTAAAAGCATTTTTACTTTCCATATGGAATCAGATGGGTGATTAGTTTCCTGTCTGTTAATACGCTACTGCACATCCATTACAATATCTACACTTTTTTCAGGTGAGGTAGGGTGAAACAAAGTCTATGTGAATATCGGATACCCATATTTAGAAATAGGTTTTCATGTGAGAGTAGGTGCTTTCTACATTCATAGAAACCTTACTACAAGGTATATCTAACCTTCTTTCAGTAGATTTTCCAAAGTGGAGAAAAAAGCAAAGCAAGAAAGAAACTGTTATCAGGAAACCATTCCAAGTTGAGGAAAAGGATTGAGGAGAGGTAATTGAGAGTCTGATTTCAACTATTTGAAGAGTTATTGCAAGGAAGAGAAATTATGGTTATTCTACTTGGCCTAATAGGGTAAAACTAACTTTAAAGACTGAATATTAAATTAATGTAAATTTGGACTCAGTATGTGTGAGCATATACTAATGTTTATACTATCCAAGAATGAAATGGACTTCCTAGGGAAATACAGAATATCCTGTCACTAGAAGATGTGATGGAGATGTTGCTCAAACACTGAGTAATATTAAGGAGAGTATTTGTATATAAGGCTGGGTTTGAATTAGATAATTTCCAAGTACACTTTTGCAATTGTTAATGTATATATTTTTAAATTTGAGGTACTGTTTTTGTGTATAGTCAATTCATTCAATGAATGATGTTTCTACAAAATGCTTTATATGGTATAAATAAATTGACAACAAATACCACAAGTTTCTGGCTGATAAATTTTTTAAAATATGATCCTAATATTTCTAAAGTTGATTCTAGTTATTGAGAGCAAACTTAATAAAGAATTAAATAAAAAATTTTAAAATATTAACTACAATATGCTCATTTAAACATCCACAGATTTGATACCAATATTTTAAAGTTGCTTTTTTGGAGGTATGTCTGTAGGTCACAACTATTTTAATATAATTTATCTCTGTTGAAATAACCCTTTCTTAAGTGATATTAAAATATAATGTTATATATGGTTTTATATCTAATTTCCTTTCATTATTAAGGATTATGATCCCATAGTGCAATTTACTCCTAATTGTCCAGACATAGATCATGCACTTAGTGCATTATCTGTGGCATATGCTTAATTGCAGACTAGCTTTCCTTTGCCACTTAACATTTCCGCACCACCTCCCCTACTATCAATTAATACACCGGAAGTTAATATAAGCTAGTTTTATAATTACCCTAAAACAAATATAATTAGGGATTAGGTAGATCAATCTGCTGATGCCAAAAGAAGAGCAAAATTCATTCCAAGGTCAAGTACAAACAGTGATTGGATTATCTACTGTCTCAAAGTATCCTTATAATATTGGCATCTCTAAATACTATAATTAACTGAGTACTGACTATGAATTATAATAGCCTCCATCTTTCCCAGGTGTTGGGATCAACTCCAATTTTTTTTTTAAGTTTTTACCTATACATGAGCAAAGAGAACTTCTGAATATAACAGCTAATCTGTGAAGAATTTCAGGAGAAAAAATGGGATGGCCTCTTAAATGAATTCATGAATCATCTTTCAGCTATGAATTCTCAGAAAAATCATCAATAACAACTTCATGAAGAAAATGAAAATATGACTACAGACATAACACTCTTCTCCACTGAGGATAGAATCATGGTAATAGTTTTCAAAGAGAGGTCAAAGAAGAATAGTCAGCTTTTATTATAACAAAATTTTCTGTTAGCAGTCACCCAGACTTACAACCTAGATGTCTTCCTCAGCTCCTCACTTTTCTCATCCACCATATCCAATCTGCTGTCAAGATTTGTTGATTTTACATCTAACATCTTTCATTTAAAATACACCCTTTTCTTCCTCTGAAACAGCCATCACACTGGTATAGGCTATCATCACCTCAAGCCTGGACTTTTGTAAGAGTATGCTTACTGATATCTCTGCCACAATTCTCTTACCACTTTTGTTCATCCTCTACTCTTCCACTAGAATATTTTTCCTAAAGTTCATCTCTAATCATTTCCCCTCCCCACCCTACAGGCACTACCTAATGAATTAAAGTGGCTTCTTAACTCCAGGATCAAATATATGATCCTTATCATTCCAAGCCCTTACTAACAGGCCATCTTATAGTTTTACACTTCATCTAACTTACACAGTTCCAGAGCTTAGCAGAGGACCTAAGACATAATAAATATTAATGAGATCCAATGTCTCCTTTGTCTTGTTCCCAAAGGCAATCTATCTCCTGTCTTCAGAAATTTTTATAAGCTATTCAAGGAGTCATTTTCCCTTCATTTCTGTCTTCTGGATTCATTGCTTTCCTTAAGTACCAGATAAAATCCTATTGTACAGAAAACTTTTTCCTGTTTGCCTTAATACCAATGTCCTCTGTCATTTGATCATTTCTAATGTCCGAGAATATAACTTGTTTATACAGTTGGTTACTTTTTGTTCCCTTAACCTCAATTAGACAGATAGCTTCTTGAGAGCTGGGACTAGCTTTTGCTTTTATTTGCAACCCCAGTGGTGAGTAGTTGGCATAGTAAATATTAATAATTTTTTTAATTGACCAAACAATTGGTTGGCCAACTAAAATAGTACCAGGGAGGAAATAGCAATAAGACACAACAATGATTTCTTCTACATATATTTATTACTAAAGATTTTAATACTATTACAAAACATTTTTCCTTCAAATCTAAACATGGTTCTCTCCTTTTCTCTTCTTGATAAATAATGGAGTCCCATGTGAGATGGAGCCAAGATGATGGCAAAAATAGTAGGAGAATTCTGGATTTCCTTCTAACACATCATTACAAAGCATTTCAAAAGGACAGAAATCAAACACAGGCAAGTAAAGGGGTTCTTCCACTGGAGTCAGCATTAAAGATAGGCAATGAGTAGGGATTCTCAAGCTATAAGGGGGTGAAAAGTAACTAATCAAAGCACAAGCTGACCACCCCCTCCCACGCCACCTTCTGCACTGGAGTTAGAGTGAATGCTGAGGCAATCTCTAAATTCTTGGGGGCTGGCTGAAAGCACCACACACTTACCCATGTGGCCAGTATAAGGCCTTGGCAGTGAGACTCGAGGCTGAGAGGCTGAAGAGCATGGATCTTGGGGAAAAAAATATGGCTGGCCACAGAGTAGGCAGCATTGGCTGGAAAGATAGCTTCAGGGAAAACTGCTTTAAACCTGGGCTACACAAAGAACATCATATTACTTGCCCTCACTCTGACTTCTGACTTGGAAGGGAAGACACTACAAAGGTAAGCCCTGTGAGTCAGAAGCTAAGAAAGCAATGACCACCAATATGCAGGAACCCCAATCTACTAGAGGCAAAAGGAACAAGCATCAGCAAAAAAAGCTCTTAACCCTTTTGAAGGGTTAAAATTTTGGTAGGAGTTTGACAAAATGTGAGAGAGGCAGTTTAGTAAAACACAAAACTCTTAGTATTGGAAGAGAAGTTCAGATAGGAAATCAGAAAAGGAATGTGAGAGTATTACTATAATATCTTTTAACTAGGCCAAAAACCCCAATCCTAACTAAAATTTTCTAGAAAACCTTAAATCTATCTGCCTTAAAGGGCAGTTTCTTCTGCCAGGGTCAAAATTAGCCTACTCTGTCTACACTGACTATCTAAGAATTTAATCACTATCTTACTTACTACCTAAGCTAATTAAAAAGCATTAATCACCTACTACCTCCTTACAGGCTATTAAGGCCTTATATCTACTTTCTCTATCTCCAACTGTCAGTTAGCCAAAAACGGTCAGTCTCAGAGACACAGAGTCAGACTCCTACTCTCTAGGGAACCCAGAGACAAAAATCCCCTTGCAACTGTTACTTTTACTTATATACCTCCATCTCATAAGTAACCAAACCTTCCCCTCCCTAACAATAGAGGTTGTCAGTTAATTTACTCTTACTGAGAAATTTCACTGCTCCTCAACCTCTTAAAGGGACAGAGGGAGAGATTAAGAAAACTCTCTTTAACACCCTGGATAATTTCTATGGAGAAAAAGAGCAAAATACAGAAGCAACAACAGAGAGTGAAAAACAAACACATCCAGACTTTTAAAAAGGATAGACATTGGTCACAATCCTTGTGGGACCACATAAAGTTTAAGAACCAAGTAAGAAAAATAGAAGAAAAATGGGAAGGAAAGTGGGGGGAAAATTAAAGTAATACAAGAAGAAAATAACAGCTTAAAAGACAAAATTACCCATTTTGAAAAAGAGACACAGAAAGCAAATGAAGTAATAAGTAAATTGGAGAGAACTGACCTGTGTAAAGGTTACATTTAGTGGTTATGGCACACGCATTGTACCCCTTAACCCAGGCAAACTGTAAACAGGGAAATTCCCTTGCTCCTTTCTATCCTTGTGATTCCTAACCCAAGAACATCTGACAACTTCTATAAGACTCTCAGTTTATTATCATCCTTGAAGCATCCTTTAGTTTGAGATAGATATAGAGATGTACCTCCAGGCTACACCTTGATACCATTGGGCTGTATCTCAGGCATCCATCTGTTCCATAAACTATGAGGATCTTTAGGAACACCCAGGTCAAGATGACTGCACACCCCACTGAATGCTTGAGTGTTTACCACTCTAGAGTCACATCCACACTGTGACACAGCATCACCTATTTCACTGTTGTAAAGAATATAAAACCCCCTAAACTGAAGCATTCTGGGAGCAACCCCTCAGGGTTGTTCCACTCATGCTATCTTGCTGGCCAATATTTCTACCTTACTAATAAATTACTACCTTACTAATAAATCTCACTTTTAAGCTAATTTTCAGTCTTGCATTCTTTCAAAATGTATCCTTCCTGAACTCAGAGGTTCACCATTTTACCCCACAACATTGGCTGTACCCTACAACAGTTTGACTTAAATTATGTGAAATAACATGGTTACTGAAGTTATTATATATCACATCAGAAGATTATTTACAAAATAGAGGGGAAACAATAAAGCAGAGAAATGTGAGAGAGGTTAGAGAAAACACTATACTATTCCTCTATCAGGAAGGCTGGTAGTGAGTAGTTACAAGGCCTCCTCCAAGATGGAAACTACTCTCTGATGAAACTAGGAAAAGTAGTCAGCCCTTTGCACTCACCCAATGAAGTAGAGCAGGAGTCAGAATCTTAGTTGAAGCCACAATTCACTCTGGAGTCTCCAGTGAAGTTCCCTTGAAGACTATCTCCAGGAGCCACTCCCCACTAGACTCAAATTCACCAGATTCCCTCAGAAAAAAGATTTTGTGGCTTTTATGGTAGTTTCCTGTCACTGCCCCTTTTCACAGGGGCCATCACAGCTTCCAAATTATCTAGCACTGCCCAGAGGCAGTATCTGTGGGATTGATTTCCCACCTCTGAAGGTGTTAACTCTCCTCCTAGGATTCACACATTTCTGAGTGTGTGAACTCAAAAGAATTCAAAATTTTCTGGCTGTTTGAGTTAGAAAAAAGAGTAGAACTCTCCAAGTATCTTACTGGCTTCTCACCTAGCACTAGTAAGTTGTGAATTCACTAAGTAGTTTTCCAGCCTCTCCACCAAGTTCAAGCTTGTATTGATTCAATCAAAAGGCAGACAAAGGAGAGTTAATCCTGTCCTCACAATCTAGTGAGGTACTAAGTAGGGGTACTTAAGTTATTACTAACCAAAATTTTAACTCCAACTAGGCAAAGAGAATAAAGGATTCCATTTTCACAAGTATAAACTCAGAATAGACAAAGAGAACCAAGAATGTCCTTTCTCATCACCACCCCTCCCGGGTAATTCTTTGGGAGACTAGTCTCCCCAATGAATCATTTTACATAACTATCTTGTATCTCTAAAGATCTTCTAGCTAAAGATGCATACAATATTCAATAGTTAGAGATAAGAGGGAAGCAAAAGAGATAGATACACAGAGAGAGAGAAAGAGAGAGAGAGGGAGAACAAGAGAGAGAGCACAAACCAATATTGCTAGGTGCATTGACAATAAGCCAATTGGTGGTGGTGGGGGGTAAAATTCTTGTTTTCAACTCCCAAAGTTCAATCAGTTATATTTCAAAGTTAGTTTTAAGTCTTCTGATGTTGTGGAGGTTTTTTTTTTGGTCATCTTCATGGTGCCTTCTTCAAAAAATTCATCTTCTAGATTCAAAGAGTTATTGAGCTCTCTTTCCTAAAATGTTTCTTTCTCAAAAGATGTTTTTTGTTTTATAGGAATTATATAATCCCTATGGTAATGATACACTTGACAGAAGGCATGAAAAGCAGGATAAATCAAACCAAAAAAGAAAATCAAAGGATCATAGTTGAAAATCAGTCTTTAAAGACTAACATTGGGCAAGTAGAAGTTAATGATTTCACAAGACAACAAGGATTAATAAAGTGAAATTAAGAGAATGAAAAAAATAGAAGGAAACATGAAATATCTCATTTAAAAGACAACTGACCTGGAAAACAGATCCAGGAGAGACAGTTTGAGAATAATTGGTCTACTTGAAAGCTGAGAACAACAAAAACAAAATCAAACAAACAAAAATCCTAGATATCATACTACAAGAAATTATCCAAGAAAACTACCCTGATATTCTTGAACAAGAGAGCAAAATAGATGTTGAAAGAATCCTTAGATCACTCCCAACATTAAATCCCCAAAAAGGCAACCCCCAAGAATGGTATAGCCAAATTCATGAACTTCCAGGCCAAGAAAAAAAAAACTGTAAGCATCCAGAAAGAGACAATTCAGATATTAAGGAGCCCCAGTCAGGATTACACAGGACTAGGAAGCATCCACACTAAAGAACAAAAAGATTTTGAATATGATATTCAGGAAGGCAAGAGAATTCGATCTATAACCAAGAATCACCTACCCATCAAAATTAACAATATACTTTCAGGGGAAAGAATGGATATTTAATAAAATAGAAGATTTCCAATCATTCCTAAAGACCTGAACTAAGCAGAAAATTTGATATCCAAATACAAAATTAAAGAGAATTATAAAACTGCAAACAAGAAGGGGGGGAGATTTAAGAATTTCAATAAGGTCAAATTGATTATATTCATAAATTGAAAAATGATATAACTCTTAAAAATTATTCTCTTACTATAGTAGATAGAAGAAATATTCAGAGGCAGAGGTTGTGTAATTAAGCTATTTAAGATATGTATAAATAAAACTGGGGGGATACAAAAAAGAGGATGATATTAAGAGAAACTCAAAGAAAAAAGTAGAAAAAGGATAAATTATACCACATAAAGAGGCTTATGGGGAGTGGTAATAGGGAATATATAAACATTACTCTCAGTGTAATCAATTCTGATAGGGAAGAAAAGCCACGTCTATTGGGGTATAGAATTCTAGCTTATGCTACAAGGAAGATGAAAGAGAATAATAAAGGAGTTGTGTGTGGCAGAGTATATTAAAATGGAGGAAAAGTTTGGGAGAGGGATGATTAATAGGCCTTAATGGTGTGAAGATGGAATTAATCCTACCCTGCCCTTTTTTAGATTTAATCACCAAAACACTACCACTTAATTTTCAAGTGGGGGAGGTCTGTGACCCATGGTGCAAGAGTGGGTGAACAATGAGAATTGACTGACTACCCCCTGTGCTGTCCTAAGCAAAGCCTTTGTTGTAATTGGTAAAGGTGAAATTGGAGGAAGGCACCGGAAGTGACAAAAGAAATAGTCTTGATGAACTACAGGGACTTGAGGGAGCTCTCACTTTTTGGCCTTGAACTAGACCAAGAGAAACTCTGTCTGAAATCTTGGACTTGGTGAGACAGTTGTTAAATATCTTCCTTAGAACTAACATGTTGTGAGTAAAAAAAGACTGACTCCCTTCCTTAACTTCTCTGGTGGTATTAGTCTCCAGAAGGGTCCTTAATTGGGAGGAGACCTCTTGGCTAAAACCCTTGTTAATTGACTTTTAGGCTCTCAGGCTGAGGCCTCTGGAGCCCTACCAGAGTAAAGCCAAGGCTTGAACACATAATCTAGTTCATTAAGCTAGATATTTTACTCCCCTCTTCTTATTTCTCTACTTTCACACTCTCCTATATTTTATTAAAAAAATTGTTAAAAAATAATTTGGAATTGATATTTATTCAATTTCTGATGACTAGCCTTAATTAATATTCAACAAACCATATTTTTTTACCATTTACAAAGGGGAATAAGAAGGTGGTTAAAAGGGAAGCAACAAATTAGGGGGAAATTATAACAAAAACTTCTGACAAAGGCCTAATATCTCAAATTTATAAGGAAATAAGTCAATTATACAAAAAAGCAAGCATTCTCCAATTGACAAATGGTCAAGGGACATGAATAGGCAGTTTTCAGATAAAGAAATCAAAACTATCAGCAATCACATAATAAAGTGTTTTAAATTTCTCTGGATTAGAGAAATGCAAATCAAAACAACACTGAGGTACCACCTCAAACTTAGCAAAGTGGTCAATATGATAGTAAAGGAAAATAAAAAATGTTGTAGGAATTGTGGCAAAATCAGGACACTAATGCATTGCTGGTAGAGTTGTGAATTAATTCAGTCATTCTGGAAGGCAATATGAAATTATTCACAAAGGGCTTTAAAAGAGTGCATACATTTTGATCCAGCAATACCACTGCTAGGTTTGTACCCCAAAGAGATAATAAGGAAAAATACTTGTATAAAAGTATTCATAGCAGCATTCTTTGTGGTGGCAAAAAACTGTAAATGAAGGGTTGTCCCCTTGATTGAGTAATGGCTGAAGAAATTGTGGTATTTAATGGTGATGAATACTATTGTGCTGTAAGAATTTGTGATCTGGAGAATTTCTATATGAACTGGGAGAACTTCAATGAACTGATGCAGAGTGAAATGAATCGAACCAGGAGAACACTGTACACAGAAAGTAAGACACTTTGGAAAGATCCAATGTAATTGAATTTGCTACTAGTAACAATACAACTATCCAGGATACTCCTGAAAGACTTATGGGAAAGAATGTTATCCACATGGAGATAAAGAACTATGGGAATAGAAATGCAAAAGCAAAATATAGAACATCACTTATCACATGTATATATGGGCATGTGATTTGGGGTTTAGGCTTTAAAAATTGCTCTGTATCAGCAATGAATAATATAGGAATAGGTATCAGGTGATAACATTTGTACAACCCAGTGGAATTGCTTGTGGCTCTTGAAGGGGGAAGGGAAGATGGGAATGAAAAAAGGAATCATGGAAACATGGAAGATATCTTAAATTTTAAAAAAAAAGTATATAATGGAGCCCCATAATACTACAGTTCCTTTCCAGCTAAATAGCTAGCCTGATGGAGAACATGTAAGAAGAAAACTTTTTTTCTCAGATGCTGTCAAATATCCAAATTAGATTTTCCCTTCCTGAAGTTGTAATATCTCCTCCGCTGGGTGGAAGTGTTTTTGAATAAAACTTCTAGATAGAAGCTTTGCCAGTTATGCTGAGTTGTCTTCTCTTTACATCATACTTGGCTACCTAGGCCATGATTTCTTTGGCATCCTTGAGTCCAAGTTCATATAGAGGATACTATTATCTCAAGGCATGAGTCTGTGAATGTTAGTATAGCAGACAGCTTCCATTAGGGCAGTTAATAATGTCTCAAGCATCTTTGTGTATCTTTACAAATTCTTTTACTCTACCATTCTCTAACTCACTTTAATATGGTGTTGGAAGTGGAGGAAAGGTCAATATAATCAATGTTAATGTGCATTAATATTCAAATATATCTAATCAACTGATAATGGAGTTGATAGTACCATATATAAAAATAGTATTTACTATTATAGGAATGTTCATTTATCCCATAATTGGTTCATTTTGTACTATATTTATTTTCCATAGCCAGGATAGGAAAATTAAATTTGTTTATTAGTGTATATTTCTAGGTTCATTGGGAATTATTTTAACTTATCAAAAAATTTTAGTCAGTTGCCCTGGAATGATTATTTCTTCAGCTATAGTCACATAAAACATTCAAATCTGAAAATATTATAGACTACTATGTGGAGTCAGTATAGAGCTAATCATTGATAGTTTAAATCAAATTTCCTTTTCAGGTTACAATGCTGAAAAACATCATTAAATTATTTGACTTTAAAGGAGAGTGACAAAAGAAATGATTGGATGATGTACTTATAGAGAACTAGTCACACTTGGAATAGATTCTTATTCATGATGGATAGAATAGTGATAAAGGAAATAGATCTGTTATTTAATTGTGGATAGCAAGCAACTAGTAATTGTTTTTTGGCTTGAATCAAACTAGAAAAACAGACCTATAATGCTGCATGTTCGTAAAGATACTTGATTATGTTATTGAATTTGAAATCAAATTAAAATTCTTTGGAATGATAGTGTATGATGGGTATTTCAGCCAAAGATGACACGTGGAACTTTATAAAGAGTAACATTAAATCTGTGTATATTACATTGGCATGAGAAAATCAACATCAGGGAGAATTTAGGGTACATATTGACTAATAGTGTTGAGGGCACTAGACTTGTAATTATCCAGGTTGTTACAGCATTTGTATCATCTTTGACTTTTTACATTCGCTTACTCCACATGTCCAATAAATTGCCAAGTCATCAATTATCAGTTATGCATTCTAAGAACCTCTTAATTCTAGTAGTTTACCTCTGGTGACTATTTCCTCTTTTTTTTCCTGAATCTAAATATCACAACTAAATTGTTTAAAAAATTGTGCAACTTTATAAGAATTACATATATCTCAATTTAAGTAACTTAGCATTGAATTTAAAATGCATCACAATAGGAAAATAAGTATTATTTTCATTTTCTTAGCCTGAGATTTATTTTTGGAAAGATGTAAATAAAAGTGGAATTCTCAAATATAAAAGAAATAGCTAAAATCTCTCTCCATAAATATCTGATATGGGATCAAGCGTTGGATCTGTATTGATTACTGCTTTTTATACATTATAAGTAAATATGTATTCAACAGAAATATGAAGAGTAGACATTAGTCATTTTTTAAAATCTCATAAATTACATAAACTTTTTTATTTTATTTAAAAAACACGTTTAAATAAAACCCTTACCTTCCATCTTAGAATAAATACTGAATATTGGTTCCAAGGCAGAAGAAGAGTAAGGGCTAGGCAATAGGGGTTAGGAGATTTGTCCAGGATAACACACCTAGGAGGTGGCTGAGGTCAGATTTGAACCCAGGACCTCTCATTTCTAGGCCAGGCTGTCCAATCCACTGAGGCACCTAGCTCCCTCCCATATAAATTTTATGTTTATAGACACTTAAATTTTAAAAAAAATTACCTAGAAATGAATATTAAAAAAACACTATAGACTCTTGACAGTGTTTACAGACTGTGTCAATTGATGAATGATCCACCTAGTTTCCACCTTATTTCTTCATAATTCTACTCTTGTATATGACACTCATAAAGACACTCCAACAACCACCTAGGTACCCCAAAGTACCAAGATCATCAAAAGAGAATTCTAAATGTCAATATTGTTCATCTGTTTCAAAAAGGGTTGTTTATATACAGTCCAAAAAATGCCAATCTACATGACGTATCATTAAAGTCAGCTCAATAGCTTTCAGTACACAAACCATAGCAAATTTCTTTAACATTTCTGGACTTTTCTAGCAGTATTTCCCTTTCATTTTTCACCTCTTCACTCCATTTGGTCATATCATTTGTGGTTTTCTTTGTTATAGTTAGTACAATTAGTGTGCTGGAATTCACTTCTGGAAACATTGATTAAAATCTCTTTAAAGTATTTCTGGACATGTTTGCAGTACACATTCTACTTTGGCATTTTCCTAATAAGTTTCTACCTTGTTAAGTAAATAAATATGTGTAAATATTGGTTAGAAGTAAATTAGTACCTATTGGAGAACAATAGGTCCAACATATGACATTAGTTTTAATAAGTTATATATTTATACATGTGCACATTACATGCATATATAATAAAATATAATAACAAATATACATAGATCATACACATATATTTGTGTATTTGTGGGACTATATATGTGTATATATATATGTGTATGTATGTATGTTAAAACATAGTCCCCATGTTAAAAACCTCTGCTAAGGAAAGGACTCAAGATATTGAAAATAACTTTTAGTTTCTTCTTTGATTTTGATAAAATATTATTATGTGAGGTCAGGAAAAACAACAAAGAGTTCTTCTTTCTCAGTTCTTGTTATAGTATCTGGTTCAAATTAACTGTTTAGCAAATTCTAGTGGACTGATTGATTGATTACTGAATAGGAGAAGCACTGTGATATCAGAGACCTGAGTTCAAATAGCCACTCTGATACTCACTTCCCATGTGACCTGTGAACAAGGTCTATATTTTTCTAAATTTTCTCTTCCTTAATTTCCTGAACAGTAAAATGGAGATAATAATTACTATAGTATCTCATATAATTTCATGCAAAAAGTACTTTGTAAATCTTAAAGACAAAACAAATTAGGATAACATTTTACAAAAGTTAAAAATCTATAGGAAAAAAGTTATGGTTTTCCTTTATTTTACTATATAGAAAATTGAACTAGATCTTCCTTTATTGTTAGGATAAATATATATGGCCATCCTCTTCTAGTTCATATCAATAACAGTTAACTAGTCCCATTGTATCCACTCAGGAGAACTAATTTTCAAATAATTTCCTGAAACTTTCACAATTAATGTAATTATTCCATGTTTAAAATTAAAATTCCATGTTAAAAATACATTGAGATCTGGCCCTGCACTTAAGAGGTTTTGTTTGTTTGTTTGTTTGTTTGATTTCACCTTGGTATCTTCTAGGTCCTTGTTATCTTTGTCAATAGTTGAAAAAAAATGTACACCTTTCCATGTGTACTATGCTATCTGAAGACTATCCTATTCACCTTCCCTAGTCTTTCTCCATACTTTCTAATTTCATAGGATTATAGATTTGGAATAGAAAAGGACTTTGGAAGTTATCTAATCTAATTTCCTTATTTTATATATGAAGAAACTAAGTTTCAAAGAAGGTAAGTGACTTGGCTAAGGTCATACAAACAAAAAGTGGTTGAGCAGGGATTTGATCTAAGGTCCCATGATTCCAGTTTTAGTGATTATTCCACTGCACAAACTCTCAGTGACCCTTGTTCATGTTACTTGTTACCTTACTCGGAATGCTGGAATTCCAGTTTATCAAGGTAAAAAAGACTTGGGGTGGGGCAAAGGAAGGAAGAATATAAATCCTCCCTGTGTATGTGTTTAATTCTATCTACAAATGCATTATTTTAAGAGGCTACTTTAACCCTCATCAGAGTCATTCTCAAAATAGTGCCTGATAAAAGTAAGCCAAGCATTTAGGTAACTAAAGCTGCTGCTATGGTGTTGTGGTTACTTGAAAATCCTCCAGAATTAGCTGGAAGTTTGCTCTACCTGTCACTCTTGATGGTAGGTATTAGAGCTGGTCTAATGTAGGATCATCTTGCATCTTTCACATAGGAGTTATTGTGCAGTTTTATACCCAGACGACGCCAAAACAGCACACCCTGACAGACTGATAATGGACTCTCAAATGACAAAAAAAAAAAAAAAAAGAAAGAAAGAAAAAGGAAAAAGAAAGAAAAGAAAAGAAAACACCTTAAAAGCTTTTTTTCCCTTTTTATTTTCTCTCTTTTCCTGTCACAAAGGCATTTTCCTAAAATGGCTCTTGACCAGCAAGATTTGTCAGCAAGTTTAACAGAAAGGCATTTCTATTAAGGGGGGGGGGGGGAAGATGACAGAAGTGAAGCTATTCACTTTAGCTAATGTAGAATTCATTAGATTCTTTGGCTTTTATTAAGGTGTCTGTTTCAATTAGTCTCCTTCGTAAATGAACAAATATCTTAATTGCTTAGTGCCTTCTTTCCATTAAACATTTCTTAGGATGCTCCAAGGAGAGGAAGGCTGAGGTTAGAGAAGCTCACACCATTTGAACCTTCCCATTATGGGTGTTGTGACTTGGGGTTCCTGATAGCTTTCACAGGCTGATAACAATTAATTGCTGCCTGAAGGTCGCAATGCATTTTGTTTGTTATAAAAAAAGAGTGTATAGTGTTGCCAGAGTCATGGTGACACATTACTGAGAAAAATGTAAAAGTGAATGTCTAACCATGATAAGGCCAGAGGGGGTGAAAATTTAGATAAAAAGCACTGAGGTATTTTGAGTGCATACTCTGTACAGACATTTTTTGCCTACCTTAATAGAAGAAATCATAGACCCTTAGTAAACATTTTCTTAAAAATCAACATATTTTCCCTAACCATTCAGAATGCTTAGATACTGGCAGAAAATTTTGTACTGCCAAAGACCTTGAACTAAAGTTATTATTTACACAGAGACATTTTTTTTTAATGTTCAAAAATCAGAAAGTCATTTAGGTTAGGGATAGACAGCTGTGTGAAGTGTTTTCCAGTAAGTAATGTCTGCAAATTAGTAATTCAGCAAAGTATGCAGCTGGTAATTTTGTTGTAAAATCAACAATTTTGGAAAAACTTGGAAGCTGAAATAATGGCTTTAGGATAAAGCTTAACATCTAGAATAATTGAACCTGAAACAAATTTCTTCTAGAAGTCTGTACTATTTTTATTTTATTTTTTCTGGCATAAATGAAAGTAAGCTTTTGACATTCACTTTCTCCAGGGAAAAAAATGCATGTGTGTCTGTGTTTGCATGTGTGACTCCTTTGCTTCATGCAAATTTCAAATTTTATCGAAACTAGTCAATGACCAGTCATTGACAATATGATCAGTTACTTTTTCACCTATTACATGAAATTAATAAAAAGTCTTAGAGTTGTTATCATCTAAACTGTTGCAAATGTATGTTTCTTCCCCATTCATGGGGAAGGGATTGTTTTTGTTTTTGTTTTTTTTGCAAGAGCCTGATATATAGTAAGTATCTAATACATATTTGTTGAACAAGCAAGATAGCTAGGACTGGACCTTGGAACTGAACATATAATTCTGCTGAGCAAGCAAACTCGCAAGTAAGGAACCTCTTCCTAACAAAAAGGGTCATCAATTTCTCTGAAACAGTCTTAGAGAGATTACTATATCATTGAGAGATGAACTTAATTGCAAACTGTAACTCAGTCATTAAGTTATAGAGAAAAGAATTGAATCCAAGTCTTTGGGACATCAAAGCAAACTTTCTACCCATTATATATCACTATATCCCACCGCCTCTCTCTCTCTCTCTCTCTCTCTCTCTCTCTCTCTCTCTCTCTCTCTTCCCTCTCTCTTTTTCTTTCTCTCTTTTTCCTTCCCTCCCTCCCTTTTTCCTGTATAGACATAAAGTTGTCATGTATATTTAGATAGATAAATAGACATTATTTTATTCTCTCTCTCTCTCTTTCTCCCTCTCTCTCTTCCCTCTCTCTTTCTCTTTCTCTCTTTCCTTCCCTCTCTCCCTTTTTCCTGAATAGTCATAAAGTTGTCATTTATATTTAGATAGATAAATAGACATTATTTTATTCAATTTACATCTACTCTCTGGACTCTGTTATTACCATACTCATCTACTTGTAGCTATGTAGCTGAAAATACCAAATGAAACTCCATAGGGAATTATGGGTGAAGGAAAATGAGACTAATTCAGGTCAATTACTCAGCTCCTTTATACTTACATTCAAGAAATTTAGAATAGTATCTAAAAAATAAAAGCTGAAACTGTCATCTAAAAAAAAGTCTCATTTGATAAAAATTAAAGAAGAAAACTAAAATTTGTAGAAAAAAACAAAACGAACTAAATCATTAAAGGTTTCCTTGATCTTCCAATGTCATGTTTTCCAAATCAGTGATCACCATCCTGAGATGATATCTCCTCAAAATAGAGACATGAATTAGATAGCAACACTCTCAGTCAGTAAGCTGTCAGTGAGAGTATCATGCTGAGGTGATAGCCCAGACAGATAGAACTAATGACTGCTCAGGATGTATCTCAAAATTTTAAATTAGGACCTTAAATATAGAGATTTAAACCCTTCAACTAAAAATAAAAGAAAGTCAATTGAAGAAAAATACAGAGAAATGTGATAAGATAATCTGAAGGAAAAACCTGTGGCTAAGGACTGGTGGTCTTTCAAGTATATCTCCACATCAACCAGACAGCTACCTTTTTGAAGAATTCAGGTAAACAGGGATTTCCACTACTTATCATTATGTAATGGAAAGACTATTACATGATATGTCTAGAGAACTAGTTTCCAATCCCATAATATAGTTCTGTAGTCTTAAACCACTTACTATAAACTCTCTGGTGCTACATTTTCTCATCTTGGAAATGGCAATGGCTTGTATTTAATTCTTTCCATATCATTTTCAAAATGATTTCATGAACATTTTCTCACTTAATTCCTCCCACAAAACCTTGCAAGATAGGAAGAATAGTAATTTTAAAGAATCCGAAGTCCAAAATTGTGGAATGATTTGTCAAAGGTCACCAGGTAGTTCTAAAAATCTTTTGAGAAGTGGATTTGGAATATGAAAACCTGGGTTCAAATTTTGGCTTTATTATTTATGACTTCTTTGATCTTCAGAAAATCAGAAATATTCTGGCCTTAAATTCCAAATTTGTAAAATAAGAGGTTTGGAAGAGGTGACTCCTAAGGCAATCACGTAAAAATTAATGAAGCTGTGATCCTAAAACATATATCTTCTGACTTTTCTACCACACTATTTCATAATGTCTCCAAAATAGAAAAATTGAGGCAGTTGATTGAAGTGTGAAAATAATGTGTTAGAAATGACCATTCCTTGATCACTTGCTCAGCAACTGGCCCTTACTAGTCATAGAATACATATTGGCTTTCCTCCAGTTCCTCAAACTAAATTATACATTTCATTTCTTTGAGTGTCTGTCTAAATGATTAATAAATTCTTATTCATGGTGACTTTTAATTTTCAATGGGGGCAATTATATATCCAAATATAAACCCATCTACATTATATTCTTGACTTTCTTGTAATCTTGGGTGACAGAGTAAATTAAACAAGTTACTTTGGTTACAATCTGATAAATGGAATGGAAACAATTTATTTAATTCAAAGAGGGATAATTTATTACTTACAGGAACACAGGAATATTTTTTGTAAGGTATACTATAAGTACAAGGTAGTTGTACGAATACAGAATTAGTCATTGTCAAATACATCATTCTGTTTTAGTAGAGACTGATTATTTACAAAAGAAGCCACTTACTGCTTACTGAGAAAACATTTGAGTTAAAAAATAGAAGATATATATGCTTTGTACATGCATATCATATTCATATCATATTATATTCATATTCATATCATATCATTTGCGTTATATCATATCATATCATAACACTATTTAGGAAATAAAGAATTGTCTATTTCTTCCTCACTGCCAATCTAAGTCCAGTATATCTCTAAAGATCCAAATGAAGACTTACTTCCTTCATGATGTTTTTTTTTTTTCCCCCTGTACCATTAAAAACTTGTTTCGTTAGTATTATCTACTTAGTTGTGGGTTAAACACCACTGGTTATAGAAAATAACCTTAAGCTGCTTGTAATGTTTTTCAGATAATGGAACTCACATAAAAATAGAGAGTAATACAAGATATTTGATAAAGAAGTGTAAGATATCAATAACCTTTTTTGTTTTTGTTTTTAGTGAAAGAGAATCAGGCTTGGAGCCAGGATCATGTGCTTGTGAGTTCCACTGTAACTCTACTTATAAGTTTCATGACCATTGGGAAATAACTTAACTCTCTTAAGACTCAGAGTCCTATAGTCTCTGACTCCTTGTTCTAGTCCCATAACTTAGGATTCCCTGAAATAATAAAGAAAGTCTAAGAATAATACTTGTCTCTAACATATGTGATCTGGATAAATCATACCAAACCTTTTGATCTTCTTCTATCACAAGACTCTGATCATGAAGTTTAGGGAAAGACCACAACAGATAATATTTTTTCCAGGAATTTGGACAAAATTAGACTAAAAGTAGATGTACAGAGAAAAAAAAAACTATTCCCTTATATAAGTCCCCTCATACATAAATACACATATGTCCAATTTCATGTCTATGACAAAGAATTTTTACCAATAAAGAGAACTATGATATGGCTTGATTATAAACACCTGTAAATATCCTTTTCCTGTGGTCACACAACCAATATGCATCAGAAGACCTTTAACATGGATTTCCTTATTCCCTCTATTTGACACAAATTGCCTTTTAGTGCCCCTCCCTGAACCAAAGAAAATTTCTAAGACTATTAATTGTACAAAAATTACCAGATTGAATTGGTAAAGCAAATTTATCACCAGGACCTCAGCACATTGATAAAATAAGTCTAATGATAGTAAAGTGAATAAAGTTAGCCTCCTTTCCTCAGAATTGGAGATGGGGAGTACTAACTTCAGCCAAACCCAGTACAAAAAAAAATATTAGTGGTCTCTTCAGTTTTTTGCTCACAACTTATTTGTGTCAACTGCCCTATAACATTGAGTCTTATTTTCTTATCTGTGAATTGAGAAGATTTTCCCTATCTTATAAGATTTTTACATTCAGCCATTCTGTAAGGCAATTTGGAATTATGCTCAAAGGGCTTTAAAAGAATGCATACTCTTTGATGCAGCAATACCACTATTAGTTTTGTACCCCAAAGAGATAATAATGAAAATGTTTGTCCAAAAATATTCATAGTCGCACTCTTTCTGATGGCAAAAATTTGGAAAATGAAAGAGTGTCCCTCAATTGGAGAATGACTGAACAAATTGTAGTATATCATGGTGATGGCATATTATTGGACAATAAGGAAAGATAAACTACTTGACTTCCATGTAAGCTGGAAAGACCTCCACTAACTGATGTGGAGTGAAATGAGCAGAACCAGGAGAACTTTATACACAGTAATTTGAAACATTGTGAAATGATCATATGTAATTGACTTTGCTAATGACAATGATGCAATCATCCAGGACAATCTTGAGGGACTTATGGGAAGGAATGCTATCCACAATGAGAGAAAGAACTATAGGAATAGAAATTCAGAATGAAAACATTTGATTTTTCTTTTGTTTACATGGGAATTGGATGTGGGGTTTTGGTTTTTAAAAGATTATTACAAAAATGAATAATATGGAAATAGGTATTGAGTGATAAGACAGGTATAACCCAGTGGAGTTCCTTGTCAACTCTGGAAGTGGAGAAGGGAAAAAGGGAAGGAAAGGACATGAATCATTTAAACACAGAAAATACTTGAATTTAAAAAAAATTAAAGATTTTAACTGGAAGACAGATTTTTACCTGAGACAAAATGATGTAATGGAAAGACCAGAGATAGGATAGGGATCTTAGGCTTAAATCTTTCCTTTGAGGATCACTCCCTTCATGAACTTAGATAAGTCACTCAACTTAGAGTTGGTCTTCAGTTTCCTCATCTTTCAAATAAGGGGTTAGGAAAGGTAAACTCTAAGGTCTTTTTTGGTGTTCAGTATATGATCTCATATACAAGGGCTTTGTAACTATAAAGAAACCTAAAAATGAAATAAATCATTATTTTTTTGAATAATTATTTACCTCAGAGGTTATGACCTATATCATACTTTCTTTTTCTTACATATTATCTTAGGGCATTTAATTTTTTTTATTCCTGGTATTTCTTCAGGTTCCATTTAAGGATTTTTTGGATAGAAAGTATGTTGTTGACTCTTTTTCATTCTCTCCCACAGCTCTTGGCATGGTGCTGACACAGTGTTGAACACAAAGTAGCTCCCCTACATAAGAAGGGAGAATTAGGCTTCAGGTTGACAGCAATTTTGCAGGACTGTCAGAATGAGTCATAATCAATTAATGTCAAAAATGACTTTGTTTATAGGCATTTGATTTTCAAAACATGAAATATTCATATTTGCTCCCATTATTAAGCTGGTTTGAAAGAGAACTTTTCCCCCTCCCTTGTTGAGCTCACCAGCAAATACTACACCTGGAGGCTAGAGAAGACTATCACATTTCAAAATATGTACATATTTGTCTCTTCATTTGGTGAACTGCATAGATAGAAGGACTATGTTTGAGATGATTGTCAGTTGTATTCTAATGAAGACATTCATTTTTCTGTATGGAAAAGATTTATCCTTTTCAGGATCTTTTCATGCCAATTCTGTTGGATTAATCTGAAGGCATTCTAACATTTCATCCTTACTTTCCAAGTGGTGGCACCAATTACATTAATTCCTTTATTTTAGGACATATGTCTTCTGTATTTTGAAAGAATCTTGTCTCAGATTCTAAACTTTGAGATTTTTTGAAAGCCATTATTTATAAAGTATGTAACCTATGAAACTCTGCTTCCTGCCTTCTCTCCATGCATAAAATCCTATTCTCAACTGATATTAAAAGTAAACAAGCTTAATTAGGTCATTCTGATAATGCTAAATTCTATTTATATAGAGATTGGGGTGAGGCATGTATTTTGAAGCATATTATGACCATTAATTCTTATAATAACCCTGGGAAATGTGTGTAGTTTTACATCCATTTTGTTGATAAGAAATGTGCAGTCATTATCAAGTTTTACAAGGTTAAATGCTATAGCGATTCCCATTACAAAGGACAATTCTGCTAAAAGTGTATACTAAACAAAACTTAACTGACCACTGCTGGAATCTTTATCATCTTTCTCCATACACTGATTCACAATTCATTATAGATATTCTAGAGCATCATTTTCCTTAAGGCCCTGATTCCTTTCTTTCCTTAGCTAAAATAATATTTGACATTAATATCAATCCAGATATGGAAACCCCACAATTTGAAATCTTGCAAAGTTTATATCCTTACTTAGACATATCTTCATTCTTATTATAATATCTCTTCTATTCTATATCATCTCAGAACTAAAGCTTTCTCACGCCTCTCCATCTGAGCGTTTCCCTTTTTACCAGGGGGGGAAATATATATATATATATATAAATATAGATATAGATATAGAGATAGATAGATAGATAGATAGATAGATAGATAGATAGATAGGAAGATGATATAGATATAGATAGGTACCAGTATAGATGTTTTTTTTTTCTTTTGGGAAACTAGAATTAAAGCCAGATGTGAAGCAGGTCTGTCTCATTTTTTTAACCCTTATCTTCCATCTTGGAACCAATGCTATGTATTGGTTCCAAAGCAGAGGATTGGTAAGGGCTAGGCAATGGGGGTTAAATGACTTGTCCAGGGTTACACAGCTAGGAAGTGTCTGAGGTCAAATTTGAACCCAGTACCTCCCAATTCTTGGCCTGATTCTCAATACCTAGCTACTCCCTCTGAGACTCACTTTTAAAAACTTATTAGCTATTTGAATATGGATAACTCATTTAACTCTGTTTCCGTTTCCTGACCTATAAATTAAAAAATATAATCATGGCTGATAATCATTTACTAAAAATAATGAGTTATATATGATATGATTATCACTTGAATTTCCTTGCTATTTATTTCATCCTTTAACATATAGGCTTCTATTCTTAATATTACACTAAAACTGTTCATTCTTAAATGAGCTTCTCAAGTTTCAATTGTATTGTTTTGATTTTCTTTCTTACCAATTTCACTTTATTTCATGATTAGTCACTCCTTCTTTCATAAAACATTCACCACTCCTAACTTCCTTGGCACATAGAATTAAAACTTATTTTTTCCCTAATGTGTCTCTTGCAGTCATGAATCATCACTAATTTGAATTTACAACTCCTCATTCCTTTTTACCTTCATTGGATGCTACATTTACTTCATGTTGTTTAAGGGAATTGTTAGTTTGTGGTTTCCAAGACTCTGTCTTTCCTTCGGTTATTTATTCCCTACAACTAGAAAATCTACTTTGTTTTGTTGTAAGCCAATCCATGTGTAATGATTGAAATTCATCTTAGAGACTCTATGTTAAATTATAATTATTTATTAGTAAAAATTAGAGAGAGAGAGAGAAAAAAAATTACCAGGTTGCCCTAATTAAAAAAAAAAAAAAAAAAAGCAAAAAAAAAAAAAAAAAAAAAAACCTCTTCCATACTTCCCAGGAACCAGAACCCAGCTGAGGTTAAAGTGCTCCAGAGAAGAGAGAGAGCACACTTTGCAGCTCATGTTCAGGAATAGTTTTCTACTAAAGGCAGAATTATTCTGGAGATTTCTGATTGGACACTCTTGAGTCACAAGTTCTGACTTTCAGACCCTTTACCCACCACTCAGAGACTTCCTGATAGACCCATCCAGAAATCAGGACTCCAGGTAACCATGCTGCCCTTTATTCACATGGCTTGCTACCTGGGTCCTGATTTAATGCACTTGTGAGGGTAAGGAGTTATATTTTATATTAATTTTTATATTAATTTCACATATATATTAGGGATTTTCTTTAAGATGCATATTATGTTCAGTGAGAAGGGAATTTGCTTTTGATCTAATCAATTAAGGGCTTGGATTTCACTTCCTTTTGTTTTTAATTTAAATCAGTCAGTGACACCTTGAGAAACAGGAAATTGATCCCACAGGCATTGCCCCTTTGGGTGGTACCAGGCAAATTAAGGTACTGTAATTGGTTTCGGGGAGGTGATGTGGGAGAGCTAGTGGGTGAAGAAAACTACTTACAAGGTGAGACCCAGCGGGAAGTTGAGGGAGTCTGACATGGACTGATAGAGATTGAGATTCAGTGACAGACTCTGGTGTTGTTGATTTTATTGAAAACAGACTCTATGATATTAGGCTAGGTAATTCTTTAATACCTTTCTATAGTTTGATCCTTTTATTATCTCTCTATTTTTATTATATTAAATTGATAAAGCCACTGACAGCCTTGTGATTTTGGTTTTAATTAACAATAATTTGGTGACCACCTCTTTTAAATATTATAGTTTTTTTACATTTATTAATATTCATTTTTAACATGGTTACATGATTCATGCTCCTACTTTCCCCTTCACCTCCTAAGAGAATGAATCACATTTTCTACGTCTTTTATACTTCCTAAAGGACCTAACACAATCCTAGAGACAGATTAGGTATATAGTAAGGAATTGACTGGACATCAATTTCATGAACCTAAAATATTCACTAATGAATATAAAAAAACAACTTCAATGGATTTTTATACAATGAATGAATTCAAGATGCTCTGATCTTTCTATTAGGACTAGACCAGTGTATAACAGAAGAAAATATGGGAATGCTTGTATTTTCCTGACCAGTGGAATTCTACCAATTTTAAGGCATAGCCTAAGGAATGTCAGAGCATCTCCTTTTTTCAGAGGCTTATGAAAAAATTATTGGTCAAATCTTTGTCCCAGAGAAGAAATAATGGAACACATCTTTTATTCAAGAAAGAAAGAACTGATGAGTAATCTTTAATACATTTCTGTTCCACTTTTTCCATCTTTTAGCTCTCTTTGAGATTGGATATTTTTCTGATGACACAGAATTCTTTTCCATTCTTTACTTCCTTGAATATACTTTCATTTTTTCCAACTCACTGGTGGAGGCAGGGAATTGCAATACATCTTACTCTTCAGTGCCACTTCCAAGTTCTCCTCGCCCATCATTGTTCAATAATCTCTCCTCCTTTGAAGTTACAAAATCTATACATATCACCTTATAAAAGTCCTGGGAATTGCTGTCTACAAACCTCCATGACACTTTCTTTCCTTTGCTATTATGTAAAATATCTACATCACAACTTTTTTCTTTTCCCTAACTTCTGCCCCATGAAAGAGGACTTGAAAATACATATAGTGCTGCCTTGGTATTTGTCATTAATTCTTTACAGAAGGCAGGTCAAGTACCAAAAAGGTCAAGTCCTACATAAATTTTTCCCTTGAGGAATAATGTAAATTGAATTAATCTAGTCCAGACAGCTTAAGATTCATCAAGTGTAAGCTTCAGAAAGTAAACCTATCCAATGATACTTGTTTTTGTATGTGTTTCAAAATTCCTCTAAGGGGGCAGCTGGGTAGCTCAGTGGATTGAGAGTCAGGCCTAGAGATGGGAGGTCCTAGGTTCAAATCTGGCCTCAGACACTTCCCAGCTGTGTGACCCTGGGCAAGTCACTTGACCCCCATTGCCTACCCTTACCACTCTTCTGCCTTGGAGCCAATACACAGTATTGACTCCAAGACGGAAGGTAAGGGTTTAAAAAAAAAAAAAATTCCTCTAAAGTGGGAAATGGTCTGGTCATTTAAGAAATTTGTAATTCTGCTTGTTAAAGCTTTATAAAGATGATATTTTTCAACAAAAATTTTGCATTTCAACCCATTTTGCACTCATTTCCTTGATTAATGCAGTGGAGACATCCTCCTTTTTTCAACAGAAGAAAATTCCCCTGCCACTAGCTGTTGCTGTTCCTTTGATATTCCTGAAGCTCCTCATTGTTGAGCTCTTTATGTTTCTGAATTAGCCCATGATCTTTTTTTTTTCAGTTGGAGCAGGCATATGCTTCCTGAGTTTGTGATGCCAACAAGTTCTAGCAAACATGTCAAAGGCAAAGCAAATGTTTATCATGACATTTTTTTCTTGTCAAAATGCATTGATTGCCAAATTTGATGAGTCCTGAAACCAAGTAACAAGGTTTGACTGTATTTGATAAACTCTCAAACAGCATAACTTCTCAGTTCCTCTATTTTCATATTTCCCATAATCTATTTCTCAACCTGACCTCAGTCATACATAAATATGGTCATACCTTTCATAATGTCATAACCCATAAATTCACTACTTCCACATTTATGAACTCTGAAATTCCCTTATTTGATCCTAATCTATTAGCATTCCATTTCTCCCTTGACCTTCTAATATGCAGCCTTATTCTTTATCTATTATATGACCTCCAAATCTTTTACCACTCAATTCTCTTCAAAGTAATCGCTCTTGAACTAGCTATACTTTCCTCCTTTGCTTGGGTTGACCCCTTAGTGAACAGGTTCAATTCTACACTGTCCTTTTGCTTACTTTTCATATCATCTATAGTGCCCTTTCAAATCTCAGCCTGACATAACTTCTACTATCCACTGCCTTCATTATTACACATGAACTAGTGATTGAAGGTAGAGGATATCATATATATTTTTTTTTCACTGAGTTTATTACAAATATATATTTCACAACTTCACCTGAGCCCTTCCTGTTGGGAAAGAATTCTTAATGACCACTTTGTCTCTAGAAAACCTTTTCAACCAACATAACACTTTACAGGACTCCCCCTTTTGTCCCTCTTTTAGCTGAGAATCCTGCCACATATTTGACTGAAAAATTGAGGCCATTCACTTAAAGTTCCTTTTTATCTCCTCTTTATCTCACATCACACAGATACCTTCTGCCACTATCTTTTTTCACTCCTATTTCACATGATGAAGTGGCCTTCCTTTTTAATCGAGGTTAATTCCTCTCCCTACACAGGAAATCACATTTCATCTTGCCTCCTCCAGACTTACTTTGATAGCATCTCTATGCTCTTATTTTCAATCTCTTTCTGCCTACTGGCTACTTCTCTATGGCCTAAAAATATTTCTGTGTCTTTCCCATCCTCCAAATTATCTCACCTGATATATCCATTCCCACAGTCATCTATATCTTTTACATCTTGTGGCTAAATTCCTTTAAAAGGCCATCTACAATAGTTGACTCTATTTCCTCTCTTCTTATTCTTTTCTTAACTATCTGTAGTCTGACTTTCAGCTTCATCATTCAATCAAAACCCGCTCTCTCTACAATTCTCAATGATCTCTTAATTGGCAATTCCAATGACCATTTTTCGACTTTCATTATCCTTAACTTTGCTGTACAGCCTTTAAATTTGTTAATTATTGGTCTCTCCCTGATTCTCTTCTCACTATATTTTTGGAACACATCTCTCCTGATTCTCCTCCTCCTCTATATCTGATTGTTTCTTTTCAGTTTCCATTGCTAGATATTTACGGAGATTGTGTCTACTGAGTGTCCCAAAAGGTTTGTCCTAGAATCTTTTCTTCCATTATACTGTTTTACTTGATGATCTCACCAATGCTCATTGATTCAGTTATCATTATTAGGGTAGTAATTTCCACATCTACTTATCCCGTCCTAACCAAACTATTGACTTCCAAATCATCCTAATTGGAACACACCTCACATCTTTAACTGAGCATTAACTGGATGTCCTATACATATCTTAACCTTTCCAATACTGAACTCATAATATTTTCCCCCAAAACTTCTTCCAATCCTATCTTGCCTATGGTATCAATGGCATTAATATCCTTCCATTCCCTCATGTTCACAAGCTACCTCCTATCCAAACTGTTGCCAAGGCTTATCAATTTTATCAACATAACAAATCTTGTATATGTTCCCTTCAGCCCTCTAGTACTATTATTCTGGTGCAGATTTTTATATCTTTGTACCTGGACTATCGCAATAACCTGCTGGTTGTTCTATCTCACACAAGTTTCTGCTTCTTCTAGTATATCCTGAAATGATACAAAGCAATCTTGACATTCAAGTTTCTACATATCACTCCTCTCCTCCAACTATACATATTTAAAAGTCATCATGTGCTATTCACTCACTTTTTCTCAGTTTCATTTTCATCACTAGTTAAACAAGGCTATTAGACTCAATATGATTATATAATCTTTCTACTACTTATACAACTATGACCAAAACACACTCATTTTTGTGGGGTGAGGGAATGAGTTGTATATAAAAAGGGAAAATAGTTTTATTGCAGCTTATTAAAAAAACTTGATGGATAGTATAGAAAAGTTAATAGAGAGTTTGCTTTCAATTTGGAAAAATCTGAGTTCAAATCCCAGTTCTGACATATACTGGCCATGATCCTGGACAAATCAAGTGACCTCTGAGGATACCAGGAAACTCTAAGTTTGTAATATATAGAATAGACTTCAATCTGCAATGTTAGAGGAAGCTATCTCATAGGGTGCTTCCTATAACAATGACAAGTTGTTGTCCAAATCTTTACAAAAGATAATTTGCAAATTTTGTTATTAAAATGCATATTAGAGAAATTTATGTTTTCATATGTAGTCATTTTTATTTGTTTTGATATGTGTGATTTTAAAAAAAAAGTAAGAAAAAAGGAGATTAATCCACTAAAGGAAACGGCTTGGAATCCCTGCAAGTGGTTTATAATTTCCTGAAAAAAAATTTAGCCTAATCTACTCTTATTCAAGGATATCATTCTCCATCTCTTACTTCTCATCAAGAAATAAATATTGATTTCCAGCCTTTCTGCACTACCATTTAGCTCTTCATCAAACTGAACAAATTGGACTCTTCATATTCTTGGTTTTATCTGTGTGGATTGCAAATAAAGTCTCCTTTGAATAACTGCACATATTATAGAGCAATCCTTTAGGGTTCTGAATCTCAATAAACATCATGTACAACAAAGAAGATAACAAAGAAGTGTATTCAGGGAACTTTAACCAACCACACTCCTTGTTTCTTATGACCACTTCCAGATCTCATTACCATCATTAGTCAGTGACCACTTCTATTTTATATTCACTCGATTTTTTCATCACTGTATCAGTTTACTAGCCATGAAAATCTACAAGAGACTTTGTCAGTGATGGTGAACCTTTTTGAGACCGAGTACAATCCTCACTCTTCATGTGAGCTGCCCTCTTACCCTAGACAGGGGAAGAAAGAAGCACTCCTGTTCCCATTGGGCTGCTGGGCAGAGGGGCAAATGATGTGAAAAATGTCCTCAGGAATACGGGAGAGGGGTAGGGGAGCAGCCCTCTTGGCAGGCATGCTATAGATTCACCAATGTGGGACTATGTCATTATCAATAACCACCTGAAACACGTGAGTTCCTGTGTGCATATGCATGTATATATGTACATGTGCATTTGTGCATGTGTACACACACACACACACACACACACACACAGTCTAGAACCAGCCCCACAGGATTGCTTTTCACTCTAAATTCTGTTTTATTGTTTGGGAACATATATCAGTATAGACTTAGATTGTCCCTCAAACTCTCATTTCCTCAAATTCCACAAATCAAATCTCCACTTCACTGCAACCCCTATAGGAATGATGATAATCTTAATGACATTCAATGCCACACATGACCTTTTTTCACTGCCAAAGCCAGTGCCTTTTTTCTCAGTCTTCATTTTATTTTACCTTTTACAGACTTTTATGCTAAAGAATACTCCTTTATTTACCATGGAAATAAACTTGAAGTTTTTTACTGTTGAAGCAAGGATGATCATTATGATCACTACTGTTCAATATTGTACTAAAAATGCTATAGCAATAAGAGAAGAAGAAATTGGAGAAATTAGGATACCCGATGAAATAAAATTTTCACACTATATAGATGATATATTTAAAGAATCCTAGAGAATCAACCAAAAATTATCAAAAATATCAACAATTTTGGCAAAGTTGCAGGAGATAAAATAAAACCACATAAATCATCAGTATTTCTTTATATTACCAGTAATATTCAACATGTAGACATAGAAAGAGAAATCTTCTTTAAAATAACTAGATAAAATACTTGGGAGTCCACATGCCAAGACAAATTCAGGAACTCTATGATTGCAAATACAAAAAAAAAAAATTAACACTTATAAAAGCAGGTGTAAACAATTGAAAAACAATTGCTCATATATAGGCTGAGCCAATATAATAAAAATTATAATCCTATTAAAATTAATTTGCCTTTTCAGTGATATACCAATCCCCAAATTATTTCTTTTTCTCTTTTATATTTTATTTTTATTGTCATGCAAAACAGATTTCCATATTGGTTATTGTTGTAAAAGCAAACTGATATATAACGAAAACCCCAAAATAAAACCAGAAATACATTGATGAGAAAGACAACTCTAAATCCCAAATTATTTCTTTTTTTTTAAACCCTTAACTTCTGCATATTGGCTCCTAGGTGGAAGAGTGGTAATGGAGGGCAATGGTGGTCAAGTGACTTGCCCAGGGTCACACAGCTGGGAAGTGTCTGAGGCCAGATTTGAACCTAGGACCTCCCATCTCTAGGCCTGACTCTCAATCCACTGAGCTCCCCAGCTGCCCCCCCAAATTATTTCTTATGGATAGAGAAAATAATAATAAAATCTATCTGGAAGAACAAAAGAAGAGAATATCAAAATAACTAAAATAAATATTCAGGACAGTGGCTTAGCTGAACCAGATCTCAAAATGTATTATGGTTCTCAAATTATATTATGAAGTGGCAATTAGCAAAACAATTTGCAACGTCTAATCAATAGAGTAATGGTAGATCAATGGAATACATTAGTCACTCAATGTGTAGTTGTAAATTAACATAATAACCTAGTATTTGACAAACCCAAAGATCCAAGCTTTTGGAAGAACTCACTAATTGACAGAAATTGCAGGGAAAACTGGAAAACAATATGGCAGAAACTAGACACAGGCCAATACCTCATACCATATAACAAGACAAAGTCAAAATAGTTACTTAATTTAGAAATAAAAGGTTAAACTACAAACAAATTAGAGGAGCATAGAATAATTAAATGTCAGATCTAAGAATAAGGGGATATTTTATGTCCAAATGAGACAAAGAGGATGTTATGAGATATAAAATAGATAACTTTGACTTCATTAAATTAAAAATATTTTGCACAAACAAAACCAATGCAACAAACATTAGAAGAGAAAAACAAAACAAAAAATAACAACTAGGCATATGAACTTTAGCAAGTGTCTCTAAAAAAGGCCTCATTTATCAAATATAGAGTGGGTAATTAGAATTTTCTCCCCAGGACTCTCTTTCCCAGCATCCTATTTGTATATTTATGCTACATACTAATGTAGGGAAGATATAAGTTTTGTGTACTTCCTCCATCTTTCTCTGCCCCCAGGAAGATGATTGTTGAAGTTTGGTGAGAGACAGGCAGGAGAATTGTACCCATGTGGTTTTACTTAAGCTTTATACTTTTGTTGTTTTATTTCTTCTACTTCAAGTGATTACTAATAAATCTTATAAAATATGATACTTGGATTTATTCCACATTAATTTAAATCTTATAAGGGAGAACTAATTCAAATTCATAAGAACACAAAGCATTTTCTAATTGACAAGTGGTCAAAGCATATGAGCAAGTAATTCTCAGGTGAAGAAATTAAAGCTATCTTTCAAAACATGAAAAAATGCTCCAAATCATCATTAATTAGAGAAATGCAAATTAAAACAACTACCAAATACTATTTTATAACAATCAATAAAACTGTCCAGTATGACAAAAAAGGAAAATAGTAAGTATCAGAGGGGGGTGTGAAAAAATTGGGACACTAATACACTATTGAACCTGTAAACTGTAAATGATTTGGAACAATGCCTGAAGGACCATGAAACTGTGCATACACTTTGACCCAATAATACCACTACTAGGTCCATATACCAGAGAGATCAAAGATAGGGGAAGAGGATCCACTTTTCCAGGAAAATATTTAAAGCACATCTTTTTATGTTATCAAAGAACTGGAAGCTGAGGGATGTCCATCAATTAGGGAATGGCTGAATAAGTTGTGGTATATTATTGTAAGGGAAAACTATTACAATTTAAAACATGACTAAAAAGATGACCATGAAACTCTGAAAAGACTTATATGAAGCAATGCAAAATAAAGTGAACAGAACCAGAACATTGTACACAGTATCAGCAATAAAGAACAATAATCAATTTTGAATGACAACTATTTATCACAATTCAAGGATACAGGGACAAATCCAAGGGGCTCATGAGGAAAAAGGTTATTCGCTACTATTGAAGGAACTAAGAGTCTAAATGCAGATCAAAGTATGAAATTCTTCACTTTATTTCCTCCATAAATTTTTCAGTAGTATAACTGAAATGTATCTTCTTTCACAAAATGATGAACATAGAAATATGTATTATATAATAACACATGTATGACCTATATCAATGATGGTTAGCCTTTTAAAGACAGAGTACTGGGACCTGCCACCATTCCACCACACAGAGACTGAGTACCTTGCCCTCCCACCCCAATCCCTCCTTACCCCAGACCTTAAGGGAGGAAGGTTTCACATTGGGCTGGTTGGCAGGGGTGAGGGCAGGTGATGAGAAGCACAGGTGGAGAAGGGCCTGTGAAGAAAGAATTATACTCTCTTAGTTTATTTTTAATCTAATCAATCAGTAACCTTTAATTGAATCAAATCAATAACTCAAAATACCCCTACTTAGCACTTAGCTAACCATTAAGTAAGAGAGTTCATGAGTCATTTACTAGAGAAAGCTCACATCTCCAAAGGCCACTGCCCCCCATGCCTGGCAGTGCTAGGCAAATTGGGAGACTGTGATTGGTTCCTCTGAATTCCAGGAGCAACAGGAAGTGAAATTGAGAAAACTGCTTTAAAAAAGCCAGCCAAAGGATCCATTTGTTCATTCTGCATTGGTGAGCTGGATTGAAAGGAGACTCTTGGAAGCAATAGCTTTTTCCTGGACTCATCCTGGGCTGGAGCATTCTGCACTAGAGGGGCTTGCTGGGTGAGTGACTCAGGCTGAAGGAAGAGGCTTGCATTGGTGGATTTCTGGCTGAAGATGCCACCTGGACTTCCACGTGGAGATCAGGAGTTGAAGGAGCCCTTGCTTGAGTGGTGAATTTCATTTCTTCAGAGCAGCACTTCGGGTGGTAGGCCAATTAGCTACCTTGTGTTATAGAAGAGTCCTAGAGGGATGTTAGGTGTTACAACCCACCTAGGAACTCCCCAGGGCCAGTGAAACACAAACCCTTGGTTTATGAAAAATAAAATTTAATTTTAAAAAGGAACAAAAGGAACTGGTAAGTCTGACCTTAAATATATCCAAGCTAACTCCATCCAACTGTCTAAATCTCTTTGGAAAAGAGAGCCTTTGTTTCCTTCTATAGGAGCTGCTTAATCTTTTCTATCCTATCTAAGACAACCCCAATGCTATCTGACTTAATCTAACAATACCAATAATTAATAGGAAAGAAAGGGAAACAATCTCTGGATTTGGCTTCTGTACTAAGTAACTCAAAGTTATAGGTGGAAAGCTTTGAATTATCTTAGCCAATAGAATTCTGCTAGATGGATCACTGCCAGATGAAGACTGGTCTCAGAGAAATTAGTTTCTTCCAAGCAAACTCTCTACTTGGATGTCAAAGATTTTCTCCATGAAAATCCTCACTTTCCAGGGAGAATCTCTTTGAACAAAACTCCTCCTTCAGCTTGATGGGAATTGTAAGCAGAGACAAAACCACCCTCCAGTTTGGTCAAAATCCAAGAAGGAAATGAAGTTCAGTTATTTCCAGTTGTAGACCCACAGTTCCCTTCTACTCACAATCCTTTCCCAGGGTTTCTCTCAAAATTTCCTTCCTTCAACTAATCCTAGAAATCAGACTATCTCTAACTTATTCCTGCAATCTCCTTCCTATATTACTCACTTTAATATCTCTACCTTGTTGTAAATAAAAGCTGCTAACAGTCACTTTGACTTAAGGGATAATATTTTATGAATGAGGACCAGAATCCTATTTTTAAAATACATATTTAGTCAAACCAAATTTTAAATCTTATAGGCCCAAGCACTCCATGACCTTACAGCTCTGCTCCCCTCCAACTATGTGCCAGGCTGTGAGTCATGCTCTCCCTCTAACCTAGCTCCTCTTCAATCCCACAATGGGAATCACCTTCATCACAGACTCAATAGGCTGCCTTCTAGGCCAAACCGTCATGTAGCATGTGAGGCCCCCTCCCCCTCTCCCCAGCACCTTACCCCAGACAGGGGAAGGAGGAAGCCACTGGGCAGAGGGCTGGCTGATATGAAATAATGTCATCAGGCAGGGTGGAGAGGGGTAAGGGAACAGCTCCTCCCATGTCCCTCTAGCTTCCTAGTAATTAACTCTGGGGTGGAGATAAGTGATATGAAGCCAACACAGATGCCCACAGAGAGCATCTTTGGTGTGCATTTCATAGGTTCACCATCACTGACCTATATCATATAATCTGCCACTTTCAGAAGAGGGAGAGATTGGAGGGATGGAAAGAACATGGATCACAAAATGTCAGAAATTTTTTACCAAAGATTGTAATCATATATTTACTTTTTTATTTTTTACTTTCTTTCTTTTTCTACTATGTACTATCTATGTCAAACTTATTTCTTCACCTATATTCCTAGTATTTTTCAACTTTAAAATCATTTTAGTATTAAACCCATCCTTTCTAAAGTTAACAAAATAAAAATAATAATTATTCAAGGAACACAAGCAAATTATACAGATCTAATGAAGACATTAAAACTATACTAATTAATGATTTTTAAATGTCAAAAAAATTAAAAACCTCAAAGAGAAAGATGAGAACACATAACAAATTTTTATGCGTGCAGCTCCAAGCAAAATTTTATTCCTCAGAACATACATTAAAAAAAGAGAGAGAAAATAAAGGTTAAATGAACTAGAAATTCAATATAAAATTAGAAATTCAGTAAAGAAAGCCAAAATAAACATAGATTAAACATACAAATTGTAGTGTTATAAATTATAATTCTATAATGAGATATAAATTATACATGTATAATACATCCATGTATATTATAATAAGCATGCAAGTACATATTTATGTCCTATGTTTCCTTTGATTAGCAAGAGGCTACATT
Source organism: Gracilinanus agilis (assembly GCF_016433145.1). Taxonomy (NCBI): domain Eukaryota; kingdom Metazoa; phylum Chordata; class Mammalia; order Didelphimorphia; family Didelphidae; genus Gracilinanus; species Gracilinanus agilis. The sequence goes on from NC_058132.1 coordinate 516,648,894, forward strand.
GCAAAAACTTATTTTTGGGGGAAATAGTTAGGTTTCCATATGCATGTGTGTGAGTGTATTTTCAAAGTTCAGTAATTAGATTAGAAATAAGATTTCAGAAGCATTTGTTAGCTTTACTGTAATGACTTTAAAAGGTAAGGAAAAAGATGACTTTTATGCTACTTTTGCATAATATAATAATGGTTCATAACAAATCGGCATTAAGGCCTTTTCCTTCTTTAGTATACCATATCAGTGTTCATCACTGCCACCCCAGAATCAGAGTAAAAGACTTTGACTGTTTTAACTAACACTCTAATATAGAAAGCAAAATATTTAAAGGATCATATCATAATAATAGATTCATTTACATGGAACCAGAATACTAGACTTACAAAGGGATACTACTGTTAATGATATTTCTCATCCAAATGAAAAAGAAAGTGAGAATAAAAATTGTTTTTAATAATAATTGGAATTCAAGAGGGCGTTGTCATACAATGTGAAGTGGGAAGAAACAGGAGAATGTTGTACACAGTATCAGCAACAAAATAAGAGTGTCAGCTTTGAATGACGTAACCACTGTAATCAATGCAAGAATTCAGGACAATTTCAAGGAACTCATGAAATAAAAAGGCTATACACTGCCATAGAAGGAAATGACAGAATCTGAATGCTGATTGAGGCATACTATTCTTCACTTTATTTCTTCCATGATTTTTTTCTCTAATGTAAGCAATGTGTCTTCTTTAAAAGGATGATGTATATGGAAAAATATTCTGTTTGATAATACATATACAACCTATATCATATTACCTACCATCTTTAAGAGGGTGAATGGAAGTGAGGTAAAGAATGAACAGGGATTACAAAATGTCAGAAAATAATTATTAAAAATGGTATTAAGTTGTAATCTGTAAGAAAATTAAAATATTAAAAGTACTATATGAAGTTTTTTGGATACAAATAGAAAAAAAGAGAATCACTTTCCTCAAGCTGCTTACATCTTTTTTTTCTTTAGAATATTTTCCATGATTACATGATTCATGATTTTTTCCACCCCTCTTCCCTCCCCACTCCCACAGCTGAAAAGCAAAGCAATTACACTGTTTTCAATACATGGACCATTGTTCAAAACCTATTTCCATGTTATTCATATTTGCAATAGAGTGATCTTTTAACATCAAAACCCTAATCATATGCCAATTGAAGTACATGATCGATCATATGTTTTTGTTCTGCATTTCTGTTCTCACAGTTCTTTCTCTATATGTGGATAGCATTTTTTTTTTCATGAGTTCCTCTGGATTGTCCTGGATCATTGCATTGCTGCTAGTAGAAAAGTCTATTACGTTCAATTGTGCTTCAATGTATCAGTCTTTGTGTACAATGCTCTTCTGGTTCTGCTCCTTTCACTGTGTTTCTATTCCTGGAGGTCTTTTTGGTTCACATAGAAATTCTCCAGTCCATCATTCCTTTCAGCACAATAATATTCCATCACCATCAGATACCACAATTTGTTCAGCCATTCCCCAATCAATGGACAACCCTTCATTTTCCAATTATTTTGACACTACAAAAAGTGTGGCTATAAATATCTTTGTAGAAGTATTTTCCCCTATTATCACTTAGGGACACAAACTCAGCGGTAGTATGACTGCATCAAAGGACAAGCATTCTTTTAAAGCCCTTTAAGATATTTACATTTTAATGAAGAAACATACGTGAAAATTGGTAATCATGGAGAAGTAATTATTCAGAGCAGTCACAGAATGGTGAAGTGTCATGGAGCAACTTTTTTACATACTTTTTCATAGTAAAGTAATTTTGATTTGACTATAGTCCTGGCAAATAAAAGATATTAAATGTACTAAATTCAAGGAGGTGAATCTGAATATGGAGACAGCCATGTGAGACCTAGTCTAGACCATAAATGTTAAAAATATTGCAAACCAATTATATGCACAAGAATTTATAGTACATTTCATTATGGTGCATATTCTGGGAATTTTGTTTTTAAGTCCAAAAATTACTGAATGAAGAAAAATATTTTATTTTAAAAATTATAGAAATTAAAATTTAGTTAAACTTAACTTTCCAATACCCAAACCTTAAAAATATGGACACAAAAAAAGGATAAAGTACTAAAAATTTATTGTAATAGCCAGGCTTATAATAAAACAATAGTCAATATTTCTGGAAATGTATGTTTACTCAGATAACAAAACAGCCCAAATTTACTATCAGTAAAATAAATTTTCTCCATTTTTTTCTTGGCTTTATTCCTACACCTCCTAATTTTTCTACCTCTGTACTTCTCACACTGAATAGAGATATCTCAATCCCTGTACCCCTCTTTTCTGATTAGTGAGTACCAACATTTTCAGAAGTTGTCCAGGACATTCATATCCATTTATCTCCTTAATGTTTTATGTTCCACATTTTTTCTATTTCTTTTCCTTATGCTTTGGTCCTGCACTGGTGTCCTTTACTTACCTTTTACTTGCTGTCTTCCAAATGTAAGTACTTTGAAGGTAGGGAGTTGTGTTTTTTTTTTTATTTACAGTTTTATTTCTTACAGTCATTACATTGTCTGGCACAATGTTTAGTAAATGATTGGCTTTCTATCTAAGTACCTATCTATGTATTATATATGTGGTATGTATGTATCTAATCTATCATGTACTTCTAAATGAGTGATTACTCAACAGATGTTGCAGATATACATTACTTAATCACATCATAGTCATTAATTGGCAAAGCTAATTATTATTTAATTAAAAAACATGATTGCATTCAGATTTCATAAGTTCCTTTTATGACAGTGGAGAGCATGTTTCATCAAGAGCCCTTAGAACTCTCCAGAATCCTTCCATTGCTGATCAGAGCTGTCAATCAGAACTGACCATACATTATTGCTATCACTTTGTACAACATACTTCTGTTTCTGCTAACTTGACTTTGCAACAGTTCATATAAGTCTGTCTGTTTTTTTAAAATGATCATTATGTTCATCATTTTTTATGATTCAATAGTATTTAATTACAACCATATACCACAATTTATTCATCCATTCCCCAACTGATAGGCATCCCTTCAGTTTCCAGTTCTTTGCCACCACAAAAAGAAATGCAATAAAAACTTTTGTACAAGTTGGTCCTTTTCCCCTTTCCCTGGAATATAGATCTAGTAGGGGTATTTCTGAGCCAAAGAGTACATACAATTTGATGACAATTTGGACATTGTTCCAAGTTGCTCTACTGAATGTTTGTTTCACCTCACACCTACACCAAGAGTGTATTAGTGTTCCAATTTTTCAATATCCCCTCCAACATTAATTATTTACCTTTTTTGTCATATTAGTCAGCCTGATAGGTGTGTGGTGATACCTCAGAATTATTTTAGTTTGCATTTCTCTTATTAATAGTGATTTGTAGGGGCAGCTGGGTAGCTCAGTGAACTGAGAGCCAGGCCAAGAAATGGGAGGTCCCAGGTTCAAATCTGGCCTCAGACACTTCCCAGTTGTGTGACCCTGGGCAAGTCACTTGATCCCCATTGCCTACCCCTTACCACTCTTCTGCCTTGGAGCAAATACACAGTACTGACTCCAAGATGGAAGGTAAGGGTTTAAAAAAAATAGTGATTTGAAGCATTTTTTCATATTATTTCATATTTTCATATTACATATAGTTTTAACTTATTTATCTGACAATTTCCTATTCATTTTTAACTCTTTGCTAATTGGAGAATGAATGTATATCCATCTTGCTGACAGTCAATAATGTTATTGTGACCATATCTTAGTGAAGATATCATCTTTCATTTTTAAAATCATTAATGGTTTATTGTTATTGCATAGAGCACTTTGATGAGATTTAGAAATAACCATTATTTCACAACCATTAAATACCTGACTTATAAGGCAAAGTATTCTTTTATGCAAATTGCACAATTCATTGCATTAAACTATAATTGGTGTTGGCATTATCTTCCTGCAAATTCTTAATCAAATTTTCAAAATATTTATATTATTAAATTATTAGACTATGAGCTCCTTGAGAGCAGGGATGATTTGTCCTTTCTTTAAATCCCCATTAATTAGCATAGCATCTGACATCTAGTAAACATTTCATAAATGTCCTTTAATTGACAAGCTGCATTATTTATAATACAATTGCCTGATCTTTTTCTTTTCTTATCTTAAATACAAAACAATTCATGCTTTAATATGAAAAGTAAGTATCATAGTATTCAAATAGGATTATTATTGCTATTAATAATAATTAACAAATAGTATTAAAATAGGAAATATTGGGCTTCTTCTCTCATATGAATAGAATGCATAGCCAAAGAGAAGTGGTATTATGCACAAAGAGCAAACCTTGAAGTCTTGAATAACTTGGACTCAAGCTCTGCTACTTATATACCCTGGTCCATTTATAAGGTGTTTTAATATCAATACAAACAGATATAAATTTATTAACAATGTAAATCTCAATCTGTAAAATGGGAATAATAAAGACACCTACATTCTAACGTTTTTATGAGCAGAAAAGTGAGATGATATAAGTTAAAAAATACTAAAACCCATAAATACTGTATAAGTGTTAGTTATAATAAATAAAATAGTGATTGTATTATTCCTTTTATTCAAGTCTCACAACTGAAACATACTGCCTTATGTATCCTGGGCAAGTCATTTAATCTTTCAGTGCTCCAGGCAACTTAGAGTTGGAGAACAGATGCCAGTTTGCATTGGTAGAAGGAATTTCTCACCAGGAACTCTTTACTCTGAGGAAATCACAAATCTGGAAAATAATGAAATGTGACAAAGATTACATCTACTACCACACATTGGGCACGCCAGATAGATCCATATACATAAGTTCTTTTTTCTTTCTTTCTTTTGGCATAATAATCAGAGGGGAGTAGAAAAACTAATGATAATGTGGCATCACAATAGTAGGAATGCAAAAGTCCAATGAAGTAGCCTTTTTAAATGTTTCAACTGTACTGGTACATCCTATATAATTCAGTTCTTATTGAATAATATAACCCAGTAGATAAAATTTTTTTTAAAGTTTTTTTTTTCCTTCCCTTAAATCAAAATGAAAAGTCACTAATCTGGAAATAGTGAGATAAGGAATCAATTAAGGGAAAATAATAAGATTAGCTTGTTGTAGTGAGAGCCCAGTTGTAGTTTGATAACAGTTTATAAAGTTCCCAGTGAGATAAGTTCTGTGACCTCCATATCAATTCAACAGAATGTGACTAAGAACAGAGTAGGCACATGGTGTGAGTTATAAAGGAATTGGATTTGGGAAATAGTGACAGAACAAAGGGGCAAAAAGATTCATGCATAGGTGACAAAGTAAAATTGATTTGGCTAGCTATAGTGCCAAGGTTGATAAGAAAAGACTATGAAGTAAGAAAGAGTAATGACTTAAGAAAGTTTTGGGAAGTTGGAGTTCATGATGAAGGAAAAGAAAAAATGTAGGAGAGATGAGATGTTATATGTCAAGATAGAGTGATAGAAGTTATGGCCCGAGAGAAGGTTGTTTTTTTTTTTGTCTTTTTTTTTAATGGAAGAAGTAAAATAGTTGTGGGTAATGAAGAAATCCAGTGTGACCATGACTTCATGTGACTGAAGTGAAAATAAGGCAGAGGGGTTTAGGAAGACTGAAGAATTTGAAGCATTGTAGATTTGATGACACATCAGCACAGATATTCACAAATGTTGAAGTCCTTTAGTGTATTGAGAGTGGTAGTAAGTAGAAAAGAAAATGATGAGCTAGGTATTTAACCTCCGTGAGAAAGGATGAAGAATGCCATAGGAGCTAGTACAAAATAGTCAGCATGGTTTGGATAGGAGGAAAAATATTATTGGAGTGAATTTCAAACAAAGACAGGTTGCTGACTTATGTAGTAAGCAAATAGAGATTCTTGAAGTGCAGTCAGGAGCAAGACATGCTTTAGGGGGCAGCTGGATAGCTCAGTGGATTGAGAGCCAGATCTAGAGATGGGAGGTCCTAGGGTCAAATCTGACCTCAGACACTTCTCACCTGTGGGACTCTGGGCAAGTCACTTGACCCCAATTGCCTAGCCCTTACCACTCTGCTGCCTTTGAGCCAATATACAGTATTGACTCCAAGAGGAAAGGTAAGGGTTTAAAAAAGACATTCTTTAACACCCCTCCCTCATAAGTGTCTTGGGGAAGGTAAGTGAAAGTATACTCAGTGGGGACAATCAGGGAATTATTAAAATTAAAATATTAAATATTAAAAAAAATAAAATAAAAAATTAAAGCCCAACAAAAACTAAACAAACATGGAAAGAAACATGGGTTGTAACCATAAATATTAATAAAATGTACTCCCTTAAAAAAAAGTCTAACTTTGAGGCTAAATTAAAGGAGATTTTCATGCTGCACAATGTGGTTTAAAATTTCCATATAAATGCTGAGATTAGATATGGAACACTTAGCCTACAACCATCTAACTCCTAGCCTGAGAGATTACACTATTTGGTAGATATACAGTGTAAAGAGAGCACTTACATGGTACTTGAAAAAGACAATGTCAAATTGGAAAGCCCTAATAGAAGAGTTCATCTCTTTCCAGCAGTGTTAGACTTCCTGATTGTAAGCACAAAATTGTATCTTACATAAGTGAGGCTTATGTTATTTTTAAAAAATGAGTACTTTCTCCTCAGGGTCAATTTCTAGAGGAGAATTTTCAAGTGGACATTTCAAGTATTTTGTCATCTGCTTGCGTGTATTATATGTGCATTTTATCTTTTAAAATATCTCTGAAGGAAATATTTTTCATTTTATTGATATTTCATTTTATTGATATTTCAATTAAATTATTCTTTTACTATACATACTTGTGAGGAAAAAAGAAAATAAATATGCCAAATATCTATTGTGATATTACTTATCATTTTATATGTTCAAGTTTGGAAGTGCCACTGAGAGTCAATTTCCTTTTAGATGTATCCTTATATGATTCTATTATGATGGAGTCCAAGAACCTATATCATATTAATGCTGAAAGAATGTGAGAACCTTCAAGGGGTTTAAAAGAGGAGAGACTAGTTGAAATGTCAGGAGTTTTCTATTGGCAACCCTAAATTCAATTCTCTTCTTAAAGAATTCTGAAATGTAGAGTGATATTCTGTATGTAGTACTTGAGGACTCTGGTAGGGAGTGAGAAGCCCCAGAGAGGAGAATTATATTTTCTGCTTTTTTTTGAGGTAAAAATAAAAACCGTCTTCTAGCTAGTAAGTCTATTGTTACCTTTAAAATACATGTGTCATTAAGAGTTAAACATTATTTTACCTTTTTCAATTAACAAGTATGTATATTCTCACCATCTGCTCCTCATTTTAATGAACAATGATATAACCTACAGAGCAAAAGTAACTCTCAAGTATGTATGATAAACAAAAAAATAGAGTTTTCAAGTCTTCCAATATTTTTCTTTTTAAAATTTTTATTATTGTATAAAATTCTCCTGTTTCTTGATATGAATTAATTTCCTTTTTCTACAATGTTTTTGGATAATTAATTTAGTAATAGTAATCATAAATTCAAGTAAATGCTTAGTTTAGTAACTTTTGATGCATAGTTACAAATTGTTTTCAACAGTGGATAAACTAGATAACACACCTGCCAAAAGTGCATTAGTGTGACTGATTTCTGTCAACCCCTAAAAAATTTGTAATTTTCCTCTTTCATCATCTTTACCAATCTGAAAGATATGAGATTCAATTTCAGTTGATTTAATTTTCCATAATATAATTATTATTAATTTAATATATTTTTCATATATGTACTAATACATTGGATTTCTTTCTTAAAAATCTGGCCATTAATGTACTTTTTGCCTTTTATCTATCAGGAAATGGCTCTTTTTCTTATGAATTTGAATTGGACACACATCCACACACACATTGGAAAGAAACCATTATCAGAGAAATTTGATGCAAAGATTTTTTCCACCAGTTAGCAATTTCTCTTCTCATTTTAGTTGCATTGTTTTTATCTAGGAAAATGATATAGATTTTTTATAACCAGTCAACATCTAACATCAACATTGTCCATTTTGTTAATGATCCTTGATTTTTGTATGTTCATAAAATCTTTCCTTATTCCAAAATGTTTTTTTTAAACCCTTAACTTCTGTGTATTGACTCCTTGGCGGAAGAGTGGTGAGGGTGGGCAATGGGGGTCAAGTGACTTGCCCAGGGTCACACAGCTGGGAAGTGTCTGAGGCCGGATTTGAACCTAGGACCTCCTGTCTCTAGGCCTGGATCTCAATCTACTGAACTACCCAGCTGCCCCCAAAATGTTTTCTTTTTCCTCCTTGCTCCTCTTATTTGCTTATGATGCCACACATTTATATAAGTCAGATATTAGTCATAAATAATTTCTGCCTGTTTGTTTTCTAGTTTTCCAGTTGTTTTTTTTTTGAACGAGTAATTACCTGAGTAGTTGTGACTGTGCCTTTATTAAACACTATATTGTTGTGTCTAAATTCTATCGATTGTGTAGATATTCTATTGCATTTATCAGCTCTATTTTTAACAAGGACTTTGTAGCACAATTGTCAACTATCAGGTACAGATACACCCTTTCTTCTTGCCTTTCACCCTCCTTTGAAATTCTTCATAAGTCCTGCTTTTAGAGAAGTTATTTTTCCTGATAATTTGAAATTTGCTTACATAGTTGGAAATGAAACATCAATATCTATTTGTGCTAAGTGGCATGCATGTGTAAAGGTTAAATTTAGTGGCTAAAATTAAATTATATGAATAATGTGGTCATTGAAGTTATTATATCTAAAGTCAGATGTTTATTTACAAAATGGAGGGGAAACAATAAAGTAGAGAAATGTGAGACAGGTTAGAGAAATACTTATACTAGTCCTCAGCCAGGAAGGCCAGTAGTGAGTAACTAAAAGGCCTCCTCCAAGATGGAAGCTAGTCTCTTAGGAAACTAGGAAATGTAGTCAACCCTTTTCACTCACCCAACAAAGTAGTCCAGGAGTCAGAATCTAAGTTGAAGCTATGATCTAAGTCCAGTCTCCAGTAAAGTTCCCTCAAGACTATCTTCAGGAGACACTCTCCATGACATTCAAATTCACCAGACTCCCTCAGAAAAAGGATTTTGTGGCTTTTGTTGTGGTTTCCTGTCCCTGCCCCTTTTCACAGGAGCCAATCACAGTTTCCAAATTGTCTAGCACTGCCCAGAGGCAGTGTCTGTGGGATTGACTTCTCACCTCTGAAGGTGTTAACTTTCCTCCTAGGATGCACATCTTTCTGAGTGGGTGAACTCTTAAAAGGATTCAAAATGTTATGGCTGTTTGAGTTAGAAAAAAGGATGGACCTCTCCAAGTATCTTACTGGCTTCTCACCTTGCACTAAGTAAGGTGTGAATTCACTAAGTTTTTTTTTTCCAGTTTCTACACCTAGGTCAAGCTCCTGTTGATTCAATAAAAAGGTAGACAAAGGAGAGTGAGTTAATTCTGTTTTCACAATCTAGTGAGGTACTAAGTAGGAAGTATTTAAGTTATCTTAACCAAAGTTTTAACTCTAACTAGGCAAAGATAATAAGAGTGTCTTTTCAAAAGTGTAAACTCAGAATAGACAAAGAGAACCAAGAATTTTTTTTCACACATGAGTGCATGTACACATACATATTAGGTAGATATATACACACATATGAATACAGCCTTGCATGGCTGCATCAGAATTTGTATTCATATAAATCATTTAATTTCTATTGACTCCAAAGTGGGATATGCATAAATATGCAACCTCAAAATAGATTTCTGGTCATACAGTCATGATTAAACAAAATTAGAAAAAGAATGGCCAGCTGCCTAAAGAAATCAATGGGGTTTTCATAAGGCACCTTCTGATTAAATCAAGAATAACCAAAAAACCACCCCAAAATTTTAAAGAGCATACTAATCAGGATTTTTAAAATATTAATTAAAATTTAACATTAATATTAAATAAATATTAATAAAATTAAAATTAAAGTAAAAAATTAAAAAGTTTCCATTTATAAGAGGGATCCTAGTAAAATTAACTTCAGAATTAACAGAGATTTTTAAAATTACTAAAGCAAAAAATAATTTCAAAGCTTTTAAAGAAAATATAAGAATAAGAAAGGGATGTATCAGTGTTTTGAGGAATATTAAGTGATGACAGGAATAAAAAGGCAGGAATATTCAACTACCATTTTGTTTCTTTACCAAGGAAAATGGTCTTTAAACTGGAAAAGGGGTTGAGAAAGTATTTTACTCTTAATTTAGCTAACTAATCCCTTATTGTTTAAGAACTATAAAAATCATCACAATTTATTCTCTCTGGGAGACAACAGCAATAATTTTATCCAGCTCCACATTCTCCAGAGTGTAGTGTCAATCAATCAGCTTGTACTCAACGGAGCTCTTTGCAAAGTCTATCATCTTTCTCTCAGACTAGAATGTGGGAGAAGAGAACTGCATGAACTTCTAGGAGGTTTTTCTTTTCTACAAAGTTAAGATAAAGGGCAATAAAACTCTCCTCAATAGAGGTCCAGTTTCTCTTTAATCAATCAGCAGTCTTGTATCTGAAGTCTTCTGACAGCTGACTCTGCTGTCACTTCTTCATATAGCACTAACAAAGTTGTCTCCACTCCTGGTGTTTCTTCAGTCTTAAATATTCTTCACTTGCCCATTTCCTCAGTATTTATTTCTGTGGTCCGTATCAGAACTGCCTGGTACCTAGATTCTCCTTTCATTGATGAAGTTAAAATTCACCAAATGTCCCCTATGAGATTTAGTTTCTTTCTCTGTCTATATGTATATACATGTATATACACACACAAAATACATATGTATATTAGCATATACAATCACATACAAATAAATGGACGCATAACTGAACATGCTGAAGTCATTCCATAAAGTGCAAAAGACTCATTTTAACAGTCTACTATTCTAATAGCCAGAGGTCTCATTTTGGAATAGGTCTCCTTCTCAGGGCAGCTCTGAAGAGTGCTTCTGCCAAAAGGTATGTTTCTCTGGTTTCCAGGCATATGCAGAAGTTATCAGGAATTTTTCTGCTGTAATTCTTTTTTTTTTAAAACCTTTACCTTCCGTCTTGGAGGCAGTACTGTGTATTGTTATAATAATACTATTAGATGTATGTAGATGATGTATAAAGAGAGGATGATATGACACCTCCCTCCTTTATAACAGTGCCCAGGTAGGATCCTGCAGGTCAAAGGATAATATCCCTTTAGGTCCCACCTGGGGTTGATTGATATTGTGTGATGGGCTCTTTAGCTTGGTAATGGTTGGTATCTGACTGCATGTCTCCCTTCCTAAAGAAGGTATGAATAACCACTTCAGGAAAGTACTTTAAAGCTTTGACTGTATTTAAACAAAGAGGGGATAACGGGTTTGGATAATGGGTTTGGATAGAGGTATTGGAAAACCCTAATTAATTTAGTGATGATGAACCCTTAACTGTAGGCAAGTAAAGAATCAGGATGGTTAGCCAGCTCTGGTCCAACCTGGCCACAGCCACACTAGAGTAGGCAAACTACTGCTTGATGTTCAGCTTCTTCTTTGCTAGATGATATGCCTAATCAGTTTTGAGATATCAACCCCTTTCCATCATCTTCTTCTCCTGCCCACTTCCCAGATCCCTCCTGGGCCCTGGGAAAACTAGATAACTAAGATGATTGATTTCCTAATATCTAGGGGCAGTAGAATCAGAGATGATGGTCTGGGTACAGGTTGATGATGTTACAGGAACAAACAGGAGGATCTTGCAAGGCTGAGTCTGCAAGTTTCAATCCCACAAAAGACCAGGATCCACTAATCTCAGGTCTCAGGGAAAGACAGGAAACCCTGCCAGGGCTACCAGTGTGTTTTATTACCCCCTGGGTCAACTGCCCTCTCCTGTGTCCTCACGCCCCTCTGGGAACATTCTGATATCCAACAGATCCACCTGTCAATCACCAGTGTGGACTCCTGGCTCCCAGAGATTCAACATAACAGTATTGCATCCAAGGCAGAAGAGTGGTAAGGGTAGGCAATGGGGGTCAAGTGATTTGCCCAGGGCCACACAGCTGGGAAGTGTCTAAGGTCAGATTTGAACCTAGGACCTCCCATCTCTAGGCCTGGCTCTCAATTCACTGAGCTACCCAGCTAAGTCATTTGAAAATTTTCTCAGTTCAAATGTCTCACAATTTATAGTGTTATCCATATATTTTCATTCAATTCCATAAACATTTATTGAGTGCTGTAATTCTTAATGACTAGAATGTGGGACACTGAGACTGATACAAATTAAGAAGCTTTCCTACATAAAATCAATTCAATGATTTAGAATGCATTTCTTCTTTCATGTTTTTAATTAATTAAATATATTTTCTTAGGCCCTTTAATTTTTGTAATTATTCATATACAAAAGAGGCAATAGCCTTTATCACTTATAGGGTAATTAGACATTTTATATTTATGCCACACTTCATCTTCTATATGTTTTCCAACCACATTTTTCACAGTTCCTCTGAAAAGTTTTCCTTTCTGCAATAATTTTAGTAAATTTTATTTAGCAAAAGTTATTTTTTTCCTTTTCCTTTCAGGAACCAAGATCTACATATCTGAATGATGCATTATCTATATATTTTATAAATTGTTATGGATATATTACTTTCACAACTTATTTTCTTCCCCTTGCTATACAAAATTGCTACATATAAAAAGGCATTATATAAAAGGACAATCTCTCCCATTAGTAAATCCACTTGGAAGGGAGACATAGTTAATGTGCTTTCCAGTTCCAGAACTTAACTAATCTCAGAAAAAGAGGAACTGGGGGCAGCTGGGTGGCTCAGTGGATTGAGAGCCAGGCTAGAGATGGGAGGTCCTAGGTTCAAATCTGGCCTCATATACTTCCTAGCTGTGTGACCCTGGGCAAGTCATTTTACCCCCCATTGCCTACCCTTACCACTCATCTGCCTTGGTGCCAATACACAGTATTGACTACAAGACAGAAGGTAAGGGTTTAAAAAATAAACAAATGAAGAAAGAAAGAGAGAGAGAAAGGAAGAAAGAAAGAAAGAAGGAAAAAGAGGAACTTACAGAGATCAAATTGTTTATAATTCAGAGAAAATCTCTGTTACATGATTTCTTCCACAAACAAATATCTTATAAAACTGATGTGAAGATTAGATCATTATTTATTGTTAAATGTGCACATTAATAATAGCCTAAAATTTATATTAAAAAATAATTCATTATCTTACTGTAAGACACTGAAAAGTTATTGGGTGGATCCTTCACATAGTAGTCTCAAGGGATGCTTTTATTTATGATATAACTAGAAAATCCAGTACTCAGATATAATGAGAAGCAAGCAGTCTCTGATTAGATTGTATATATTATTTCAAATAAAACATGAAATTAAGTTTTATCTTTTCTCAAGTAAGAAGTTAATTTTGATAGTACAGCCTTTGACCCAGAACACTGGGGTATGCACTTACTTGGACTAGGATTTCTATATAAATTTTTTATGATGAAAAAGAGGCAGACCATCACAGACAGAGTGATGGAGACCAAAAGGCAGAAACAGAAACAGCAGGGGAGATAAAGTGTGAGAGACAGAGACAGAGAAACAAAGACAGATTCAGAGACAGAGATAGACAGACAGAGAAAGAGACAGAGAGATAGAGAGTGACAGAGAAGGACAGAGAAAGACAGAGAATGACAGAGAGACAGAGAGAGACAGAGAAAGAGAATGAGAGAAATTCTAGAAGGTAGGGAGGGAAGGAGGAAGAAAAAACAAAGAAAGATTGTGACTTTTGCTTTAAAAATACTGTTGATTTGATTGATAGGGGAAATCTAGCAAATTGTGACTTCTGATGGTAAAAGGTAAGTCACTAAATCAGAAAGATGTATAGAGCCATTAAACATCCACAGAGAAGTCAAGAGACATCACAGGACAGCTGCAGGAAAGGTAGAGGATCCTGAGAAGAACTGAAGAAGTAGATGAGCTTAAAGGCTTCTCATTCTGAGCTATGACAGCTAGAGGTTGTTAGCAGAGGGAAGACTTCAGATGAGAAATTGCTGATTTGTTGGAGAGAACTGATTATATTAGTCAAGAATTCCCAGTGACAGCCCTTTCACCTAACATAGAAAAAATGTGAAACTTTTCATAAAGATTAAATGTTCTCTACTCCCACTTCTAGCTAGATAAGAAAAAAGTAAAATGAAGGAAAAAAAAAGATTTTACAATTTCTAAAGTATCTTTGTAAATAGGCTTAAAGGCTACTTAAACTGTCTTTTTTCTCTCTTCTGATTGGCCAGCACACAACATTTGGGTGAGTGGATACCTGCTTCATTTATCCTACAGAGAGCAGAAATAGTTCCTTGAATTCAGTAGTAGTATGGCTTTAAAAGGACATCTATTCATATTAAGGATTAATAATTTTTACAAAAGACACAAATCCAAAAATTACGTGCAATTTTTAGCATATATAGGGTATCTACTAACCAGGAAGAGGTGGTTTGCAGAGAGTTTCATGTCTCTTCATTTGAGTCATGCTTGATCTTTTTAATTTTATTGCATTCAGTTTTGCTATTTTTCTTTTGTTTGTGCATGTTCTTTTCATTAACATTATTGTGGTTTTTGTTTTCTTTACTTTCTTCTCAATCTGTTCATGTACATTATTCTTTGCTTCTCTGTTTTCATCATTCATAATTTCTTATACAACAGTGATAATTCATTATAGTAGTTACAACAATTTGTTTAGCTCTTTTCCAATCAAAAAGCATTGTTTTTAAAAAATGTTTCTATAACATTTTCGTTGTATGGACAGACTTTCTTCTTACTGATGGCTTCCTCAGGGGTGTGAGTCTACTACTAGATTCTCTTATTGAAGGGCTAAGGATATTTTATTCACTTATTTGTGCAATTCTAAATGGCTTTCCAAAATGAATATGCCAATTCAGAGCTCATCTAATATGATATTTTTGTGCCTATCATTCCACAGACTTCCAGTACTGATTATTGCCATTTTTGTCATCTTTGCCAATTAATAGAGCATAAGTTAAAACTTCAGGATGGTTCTTAATTTATATTTATTTTATTGATAGTTTTGGAACATTCTTTCATGTAGTTATGACTACTTTGCAATTTTTTGAGAACTGTTTATGAGGTTACTGGGATGTTCAGGAAGGCCTAGTTCCTCTGGTATGAGAGTATGCTGTGCCCTTTCAGGGATTCTTATACATTTTTTGTGTTCATGTACCACCCAACTCTTATCTGTGGCTCCAAGAAGCAGTGGCATGCACAGCAGCCAAACACTGGTAAAACTGGATTAGCAGATAGTTGAGGGTAATCAATAAGCCTCAAACATGTCTATGAATTATGTAGTTGTCTACTGAAAGCATGTGATGGCTGTCCCCGTTGGAACTGGAATGGGTGGATGAGAACAGTTTGTTCCAGTGGCCAAGAAGGTGGTTGAAGCAGGTACCGTAGAACACTTAGAGCTCAGATTTCCAAGACATCGAAGTCATCCAATTTATCCTGGGTAATCAACTGTTGTCTTAACTTCTGTCTTTCCACTGAACTCTAATTACTCTTGAAGAGAGAGAGAGAGAGAGAAGCTGAAAACTTCACATGATTCCGTTTCACTTAAATCCAACTTATGGGTGAAAAAAGACATTAATTGGTTCCCACCCAAAAAAAAACAACAACAACAAAACAGATTCTTGACCACTTACTACTGGGGAATGGTTATTGGTTAGATAGATAGATGGATGGATAGATATATAGATATCTCAGAGAAATTTGATACAAAGAAAATCTCCCATCTGACTGCCTCTCTTCTTATCTAGACATATTAGTCTTCCCTTTGCAGAAGAATTTTGGTTTTATGTATTTAATATTATCTATTGTATCTTTTGTAATTGAGCTTATCTCTTATTTGATTAATCATGAATGATCTCCTACCCAAAGCTGTGATATGTATATGATCTCCTCTTCTAATTTTTTTTACTGTTACCTTTAATATTAAGGTTGTATATTCATTTAGAATGTATTGTGGAATTCATGAGCTTAAATTACTTGCCATTGGTAACAGAGTTAGTAAATGTCTGATGACAAGTTTGGATTTGGGTCTTTTTTTTTTCCATGCTTTACTTTTTGTCTTAGTAACAAGTCTAAAACAGTAAGGGAAAGGGCTAGTCAAACAAAGTCTAAGGACAAATTTTAACACAGGTCCTTGCAACTCTAGGACAGACATTCTATATAGTCTGCCACTTAGCTGCCCCTGAACTTGGATCTTATTGACCACTGTTGCACTATACTATCCCTTGTGCCATTCAGCTGTCATGATGAAATCTTTGAAAAAAAATAGTAAAGTTTGGAAGTGGGATACATTCATCTTTTGATTTTCCCAAAGCATTTTGTGTAATTTCTATATAAATTGTATCCATTTTTGAAAAACCATTTTGATGGATATCAGCCCCACCCTTTGGTTGGATTCACATGGGTGATAAGGGAGGTCTACAGAGATGTCATTAGCCATATTGTATCTCCCTAGCATCCTGGAAGAGATTTGCTGTTTTTCCCCATTACTCCTGACATTCAGAAGACTGGTCTCTGACCCAGACTGAGGTCATACCTGTGCAACCAGAGAGACCTAGAAGGAATGATGTCATTGACTATATAAGATATGTGACTGAAGAAGCCAGAGAGTCTTTACTGGGCTTTTCATCTCTTGAGGCTCCTAGGCTTGAGACTCTTCTTGGCACATCCTTTTATAGCTAGAAAATTGAACAGAAATAAGTGTGGCATACTCAGATTAGTTAGGTGTGGTCAGGTGATTACATGATTCCCTCTCTTACTCTAACTTTTACTAATAAATAATTATAAAGTAAAATACAAATATGAAAAATATTTTAAATATAACTTTTATTTTAGTAAATCTCTTTAACTTAATTTTTAAATTATACCTTACCTCTTTAAAGTTCTCAGAGGTAAGAAAAAGAAAACAAAATGTCAGAAGATAGCCTGATTTTGAAGGAAAGAAAAATAGGAGAAACTATATAAACTAGAAAGTGGCATAAACTGTCAATTTTCAGTAAAATTATAAAATTATATAATTGAATATATTATATTTGTGATTTTTTAGGTTCCCTCAAGGATATTTTAAGAAAGTATATATCACCTACCCCTACAGAGACTTCTTTTCTTTGTTTGAATATTTTCCCATAGGTACATATTTCATGTTCTTTTCCTCTTCCCCAATACCCCCATACCCCCCTTAGCCAAAGCATAATTCCACTGGGTTTTACATGTATCATTGATCAAGACCTAATTCCATATTATTGATAGTTGGATTAGAGTTATCGTTTAGTGCATAGACTTCTCTTTTAAAAGGTTTATTGTATTTGTAGGCCAAGTTCATCTTATAAATATAATGTGTCAATTTTAATAAGGTAATTACCAAATTTTCTCTAATATCTTTGTGGTTAAGATATAATCTAAGCATTGTAAAAGTGAATCCTTTGTTCTCTTTGCCTAGCTGGAGTTAGCACTTTGGTTGGCAATAACTTTGAATTGACACAAGCTTGAACTAGGTGGGAGAAGCTTGAAAACCACTTAGTGAATTCACACCCTACCTAGTGCTAGGTGAGAAGTCAACAAGATACTTGGAGAGTTCCACTTTTTTTTTTCTAACTCAAACAGTCAGAAACCTGTTCACACTCTCAGAAAGTGTGAACCTTTTGATGAGCATTCACACCTCCAGAGGGTGCAAACTAGTTTCCACAAAGACCATCCCCTGGACAGGCTAGACAATTTGAAAGCTGTGATTGGCCCCTGTGAAAAGGGGCAGGGACAGGAAACAACTCTAAAAGCCATGAAGGCAGTCTGGTGGAAGAGAGGCTAGTGAAGGTTTCTGGAGAAGGAGACCTTTTGGAGAAGAAGGTCTTATGGAGAAGGCAGTCTTCTAGCTTTCCTGGTTCATGGAGGAGTTCTGGCTGGAACATTGAGACCTTGGTGAGACTGCTTCAATATCTTAACTTTCCTTATTTCCTCTCTCTCTTCTCAATTGTTAATAAACTTCCATAAAGGTCAATTTTGACTTGAGATTATTCTTAATTGAGGATTGATAATAGTTCAATCCTCTGGCGACCATCTTTAATATATTAAACCCAAAAAACCCCTTTTCCCCCTTACAGCATTAAATTAGTAAAATGGGCTGGGCATCAGTCCCTAAAGAATACTGATTACTTTAGTAATGTCAAAATGAAGAAGAATCTAGTAATATGATGTACATTGTCTTTATGTGGTCCTGTTTTACATTTTTATCAATAACCAAAGGATATGGAAAGTGTACTTAGCACATTTTTGGTTGACATAAAGTTGGAAACTTTGAATCAAGAATTCAAGTTGTTCTGTACAAACTTGACTAATGGGTTGCCAAAAAATAAAATCAAGTTTGACAAGGATGATATAAAATTTTTCATTTTGACCTTTGTAGAAGATTTAAGAGAACAAGCTTTGTACCATTTTATGTAGAAAAGATGTGTGGATTTTAGCTGACACCAAATTCTGAATGAAGCAAGGGCATGATAAAGATGCTAAGGTTAACAAAATATTTATTTCTTGGTACAGATGTGATTTCTTTGGCATAGACACCTCCTTATAAGGAAACATCTTTGGAAACAGGAAAAGCTGGGTTCAAATTCTTCCACCTACATTCATTATCACTATGACCCTTAGAAAGATACTTAACCTATTTTTTCTATTTGCTTATCTTCAAGAGGAAGAGGATGGAATTAATGTTATTTAAGATCCCTTTCAACATTAAATCTATTATCCAATGATGTATCATTACAGATTGACAACTATGCTACAACTGGTAATCTTAAGGAGTTTTTCATGGTGCTATGAAGTTAAATAGGTTACCTTTAGTCACATAGTGAATATGTATTAGAGACTGGCCTCTAACCCAAGTCAGTTGCTAGAGTTGCTAGCATCTGAGGCAGATTCATTATCTACTATGGCATGCCCCTCATATTACATTAGGGTACATTAATTGAAATAAAGGGCCCAGATTACCAACAATGACTAAATTATGTAGTAGTCAAAACTTACCTGGAGTATCATTTCATTTTGCACATCACACTTTAAGGGAGATATTTGCAAACTGAAATATATATAGAGAAGTAGATATCAAGATCATGAAACATTCAGATATCATATCCTAAAACGATAAGGAAGTGAGAATATTCAATCTGGAAAAGAAAATAGTCTGGGTACTCAGAGTATATATCTTCAAATATCTCAAGTGCTGTCATGTGGAAGAGAAAACACAAGGAATTCATATTGTGCCAGAGAACAGAAATAAAATCAAGATGGAGAAATTAAAGGAAATCATTCAACAAGTTAGTAAGTACTCCACACTACTGGGAAGACATGCAGAACTTGCCTGGCTCCTACTCAAAAATATTGTCAATGGTCTTCCTGGAGTTAGGAAAAATTATAAAGATGATATTTAAGATTCCATTTGATTTCTAAAATTCTATAATTCTCCATAGCCTTAGATGCTTCAAAAATAAATCTGGTTCAATGTGCAAGGTAAAAGCTAATTAAGTAAGTACCATTAGGACCATCAATTTTCTCTATTGGGAAATGGTGTTATGTAGAACAAATGTAATTGGGAAAAAACCCTCTAGATCAGTATATCTTAACAATATTTGAATTTTCTGCATGCAAATAACCTTTAAACAGTTGCACTATTCAAATGCTTTTGTGAATATAACTATAAAGGATTTAAGAACTGCTAGTGTTTTGGCTAGGAAGAATTATTGCATCATGACAAGAGTGGCATCTGACTTGTTTAAATGTTTGTAATATATAATGGTAATATTGTGATAGAACAAAATTCTTTCACTTACCAAACAAAAATTAATAAATACTTTAGTTAAAAACTATTTATAGAGAAGCAAATATTTATTTACCCATTACCCACTTGCATTATTTATGAAAAAAATTTGTTTGGTATGTCATTTTTTAAAAATCACCAATGATTGAGATAGTTTTGTTGAAATTGATATCATAGCATAACAAACTCATTTACAATTGGATACTAAAAAGAAAATATTTTTAGTAGAAATGAAGTATAACTTGGAATAAGGAAAACTTGATTTCAAATTCTACATCTGGCTCATACTTGCTATATGACCATGGAGAGGTTGTGAATCTATCAGAATCTCCAAGCTACTTTCTAAATTTCTATAGAAAAGAAATGTGATTATTTTGCAATACTTGAATTTAAAGACTCGAAGTTCCCTACAACAGTGAAATCTGGAACCTATAATATATACAAATCAAAATTCAAATACCTATAGCATTTCCATGAAACATGGAATGAATTGAAGAGGCAAATATTTTTTTTTAATTTATACACGTTACTTTAGGCAAAAGATGGGTTTGATGTTTCTCTATAAACATGGGAATCTTTATTACTCAGTCTATTACTATTTAATTATTGAAGACATTTTAGGGATAAGAAGGCCTCTAGTTCACTGAGCAAGATCTTTTCTGGGGAATTTATATGAATCAAAAAATGAGACCATAATTATGTAATCAATTTATTTTAAGAAATAAAATTGATCATATTACTATAAAGCTTGTTAGTAAATGATAAATACTTGCCTGCCCTTCATTGACTTCCTTTTTGTTTATTCAAGGAAATATTGAAAGAGACAAATAAGATTTATTGTTGTTGTTGTTTTGCCAAATTCCCTTCAAAGTTCCAGATACTCCCAAGAGACTCCTCCTTTACTTTCTCACTTCTAGTAGTTTTAGTCTTTTCTCAGCCATCTCATAAATAGTAATCTACAAAATAGAACCTCAGGGTAGGATCAGCTAAGTAATTGAAATATTCCTCATAAATCCACTGGGTGGGGGGAGGCCCTTGCTTAAACAAGAGACTAATTACTTACTGGAGTGTCCAATTCCCTGCTCACCCTCAGGAAAGATGAAAGTTTGGAGATAAAATCAGAAGCAAACTAGACAAGCATAGAGAAAAAGCAGGCTGCAACATTTTTTCCCTTCCATCTGAGGTGATGCCATGTACCCTCTACTGGGAGTTCTTTGTCACTGGGGTAGGAGAAAGTTGGGCAGTTTTCCAGTTCCTCTAAAGTTACATTTTCACAGCATGGCTCCATTATTTGGTTTGAAATGAATCTCCAGAACATCACACACCCAATATTCAAATGAAAGTACAAAAATGTGTTGTAAAGCCAAATTAAAGTGATTTTTGGATTATTTCATGTTGAAGCATGCATTTCATTGCTCAATTGATGGGATGTACACATTTATGCATATATTTGTATGAGTACATATGCCCCTTATATAAACCATATTTATACCTATATTGACATATTATAGTTATATAATTTTCTATAAACTATATATATATAAACTTTCTGTGTGTATATACATATATATGTCCTTAGATTTAAATCTATTAATTTCTATAGTAAAATTTAAGCAGATGTTTACTTCAAGTTAAAAATTTCATAAGTAACTCACAGTCTATTTTTCACTTTGAAGATTCAGAATTACTTTACACAACCAAAAAATAAATATCTAAATGGCTTAAGACTCATGACAAAGACTATAAGATGAATTTAAAAAATATTGAATATAAATCTGATGTGATAAAGTATATAATTGGAATATGAACTGGAAACATACCATATGAATGGAGTTGAAGGTTCAGTGTCAGGGACACATTTTAAAATTTTGCCTCTGACTCTTATCAGTTTTGGGATGAGAAGGAATTCACTTAAACTGTGAGATTCAGACAATTTCCTGTTTTTATCTATATTGGTAGAAGACTTTCTGTCTTGGGAATTCTCTTATGTTGATGGAATTAGAGATTCTTTACATATATCCTCATACATATGGAGTATAAACATTCACATATATTTATTCATTTAAAGGCAAGCTTATACACACATGTGAATGATACACATTTAATGAGGAATACTTTGAGTTTACAAATAGCCTTGAGACATTAGAAGGGAGGACCCCTTCAAGATTCATGGAATGTTGTTCTGTCATGAAAATCAGTTGAATGCAAGCATAACAGCACATGCTGCTGTTATTGATGAACATGATTCTAAATGTGGTTTTGATGGACAGAAAAATGCAATCAGTTACATTTACTTTCAGTGCTGAAGAAGGTATTAGCTCTGCATGTTTTTTCCCAAATGTAGCCTTGAAATCACTAATGACTTATTTCTGGGTTCAGTCATTTAGATCCACAAACCCTGGCTGCTACATGAAGCCTTTCCTTACTGATTAAAAGAGAGGTAATATATTGCACTTGGCTCTGTTTCATCTAAATAGGCAAGTCCACTGATTTCTTTTCACTCATTACACCACAGCGTGAACTCTGTTGGTTCTTAATGCTAATGTGAAAGAAGAAAGCCTAAGGAAGCATAACACACAACATGGAAAGTTATTGCTGAGACACAGCAGAAACAGACAATCCAATCTGACCAAAAGTAATTTGAAGGAGGGCTCTAAATCTGGATCAAAGTCACAGTTCCACCCATGAGGTAAAGAAACTGACCTAGAGTGACAGGCACTTACATTTTGACCATAGTTGCTCATCAAAGCACTATCTAACCACGTGCTCTGAGTTAAAAGCACAATGGGTCACACATCATTTATTTCAAGTTCACTTGGAGACACAGGTAATAACATAGTCATCAGCATCATCTTTCATCTTTAAATATGAAGGACAAAACTGGAATTACTGGAATGGAAGAGACCTTGAAAGATTATCCAGCTCACTCAGTGCTTGATCTTCAGGAGGATCAGTGGGGTGTATACTAATCAACCAGTCAACAAAGATATATTGAGTGCCCACAGGTATACACACGTATTCCAAATGTAGCCACTAGCTACTTACCCTTTTCTACAATCCAGGAGTTTGCAACCCATTTTCATCCATTTTAAAGCAGAATAAGAATAGCTTATGTGTGACATAAGACTAAGGGGGTGGCTTCAGAACTATGAAGATGGGGATTCTAGACCTGCCTCTGGGCTTGCTGTGGGACCCTGGGCAAATTGCATGAGCTAGTCATGGTATACCTAATTATCTGATGTAAAAAGTTCTAGAGAAAATGTGTATTACTTTGGAAAATGGAGTTTCCACGTCTGTGAGTTCTTCATAAAAGGAAATCATAGATCCTCCCTCTAACCCTATTACTATTCCAGTATTGATTATTTCTCAAATGCTGGGCTAGGAGTGAGAAAAATAAGGGGTTCAAATTCTGCTTTAGATATTATGTTATCTACATTTATGTGGAGGTAGGCCATTTTACTTATTTGAGCCTCAGATTCATCAGTTACGAAGTATGGATATTAATAGCATCTATCTCAGAAGATTCAAATTAGTAAGTAATGTTCAAATTAGAAATTAGTTAGGTTTAAATGAAATCGTATATATGAAATACTTTATAAGTTTTTCCCCCTTTCTTTTTTAACTGGCCCTATGATTTCACTAGTATAAGGAACTCTCAGGGAGCAGACTCCCTTTACTAACAGAGATCTGCTCAACCACTTTCAGTCTTAAGAAAACTGATTGGGGACAGTATGTCACAGAGGCAAAACTTAAACACTTGTCTTTCTGCCTTTGAGGAGAAAAGCACTCAAGTACTTTCAAAATGAATCTATTATTATCATCACCATTATTACTTTTGTTGTTATCATTACTTTCATTACGAATATCATTACACTATTATTGTCTTTAGTACATATAAAGTGGATAAATGGAAATAAATAAATGTGTTTTATATATATACACATACATCTTTTTGTCAAATGATGCCTTCTCTCATGGGTGAAGTGGATGGGAGAAAGTTAACTGTGTATATTAATGTAACAAATGAATAAATCGAAGTTGAAAAATACATGTTAAAGGCTCACAGAAAATTATTTGAAACATTCTGAAAGCCACAACTTTTCTCTTACCACTGCTAGTTAGCTCATGGTCACAGCACATCAACCACAAACTTTATCATTCTTTTTCAGTACTTAAGATTTTGAAACTGAATATCTATACCTTCATAGACAAATAAGTGAATACATATAAAAATGCATAAGGTCATAGATTATGTGACCTTAATATACATTTAAATATGATATATTGAATATGGTGGAGGATTTCTCTAAGTATACAAATATATCTTCATGGAGGAGTAGAATACAAACAGATACATCCAGGGAGAGATTCTGTATTTTATTTTCCTTAAACTTATTCTCCAGATATTTAACTTTCATCTAAACCTCAAAACCTCATGCTTTTCTGCCAGGAAATCTTAACTCTGACACTCTTGTGGCTACCCAGCTGCTGTGTTCAAAATTGTTTGTGTTCCAGGGTTTTTTCTGGTTCAGAAATACCTTAGAATGCATGTTCTTCCTCTTTCCAGAAGAGGCAAACAAAAATTTTTAGAACATAGGTTTCTAGATAGTGTGTATATATATTTTATGGTTGACTAAATGTACATCAAAAGCTCTGGTAACACCAGTGTTAACCACAAGTGAAAGGAATGAGTGGTTTATGGAATAATCAGTCGGTCATAAAGTCCAAAATTCAGTAGTTTGCAGCTGTACTTGTGATCTGTCTGGTTGCAGCCACTTTCTGTGCATCAGAAATAATATATGGTTATATATTTTATTATTATTAATAAGTTTGATTTTAGCTACATAGATCAGAGTGAGACCACAGAGGAGTCTTGTAAGTTTAGTTAAGGGACAACTGTCTGAAGTCAGTATACTCATGCATTCTCCAGAATGTGGATTTGTGGATATAGCTTAAAGAAAGAGGAAGAGATAACCCTAAATATATTGATGAGAGTAATTACATGAGAGTAATGAAATATAATACTGATTTCAGTTAAAATTTATTTAATGGAACTTTGATATGATGATTATCTATATGCATTCTCTTCGCTAAATGAAAAAGCAATATCCGATAGAGAGTGGATGACCTCTCTTGTTAAAAATTTTTTTATTTTTACATCTGAATTGAATTTTTATAATTGTTTTCTAACATTTTGTGAGCCATGTTCTAAGTTTGCAGGCCACATTAAATAGGTTGTACATGTGTTATCATATAATACATTTTCTGCGTTCATCATATTGTGAAAGTGGGCACATATTGCTTACAATAGAGAAAAATTCATGAAGATAATAGTGAAAATTGTACCCTTCAATCTGTATTCAGACTTCATCAGTTGATTCTTTGGTGGTAGTAGTATAACCTACTCATTTTTATCATGTTAGCATTTTCTTAGTGTGGTATTCTTGATGGAGGGCCATGCTAGAAGTATGAAAGATCTGGGTTCAAGTCTTACACTGACACATATTGGCCATAGTATATGGCTTTGAGCAGGTCACTTAACTTCCTAGTGCCTTAAAGCGTAACTCTCTAAGGTTCAAAACTACAGAGAATGAGCTAATCAGCTTTCCTAGAAAGAGATTCTTTTTATAAGTTCCTTATACTAATAAAATCAAGTGGTTGATCTATCTTTCTTTTGACTAGCTGCACACAAAATATTTTATTTTAATATTTTTCGACCATTACCTATAGAAAAAAAAATCCTTAAAAGCATCAGTGTTATCCATCTAGAATGCCATACATATACTTATGACAAATTATTTGGGCAATGATTGCTTAGCATATATGAGAATAAGAATTTTTTAAGTGAACCATTTCTACTTTATGAAATTCTATCAAAATTATTTCATAATGACAATTTATTTTATTAGTTTTTGAGATTACAAAATATTTCTCTCATAATGATACTCTGATGTAAATAGAGCAAATTTTATTGTATCCATTTTTCAATTGACTTAACTAAGGCTCAGAGAGTTTATGCAAAGCGATGAAAAAATTATACAATGAATTATGTGAAAAGGTGTTTTTATTTGATTCATATTCATGACTACACTTAATGATTAAAATCAGATTTCAAAAAGTAAAGCAATTAGATTTTTCCTTGCCTTCAGAATTTTATTTTTGCAAATATAGTTATCAATTCAGATCAGCAGATATTAATTTATACTAATGTCCAAGATGCTATGGTAGGCACTGAGTTTATAAGAATAGAAAAGAAATATTCGTTGTCCACAAGGAGCTTACATTTTGCTTGCAGGGGGAAGGAGATAACTCATAAACCAAAAAAAATGCATTCTGATTTAAGAAGGAAGATTGATTTGGTTTCAATCTTGTTTCCATTGGATATCTGGTCAATTAAAAAAAATTAATACTTGGTCCAGTTAGTAAAGACTTGTTCCACTCCATTCCATATGCATGTCAAAAGAAAAAAATGGAAGTTGTGGAAAAATTATTGTAATTTTTATAAAATACTTTCACAATGGCATGGAATATATTTTGACTTAAAATTCATTCCACTATGGGCTCCACTCCTAACTCTCTGGACTTCTTTACCCTGGTCTGACACAAATAACTTCCCATAGAACCTGGTTAATAATGATCATTCAATAATGTTTCTTGACTTGAATTATCTAAAATATCTATGTTTATCTAATAACACAAACATATTAGCTGTTGATATCACTTTTTCCCCATTCACAAATAATCACACCATAATATATATACACACATTTACATGTATATGGCTATATACACACTAAATACACATGTATATATTTATATAGCACACATAAATATCTTACAATGTTTGCTTCTACACTTTTCTCCAAATACTGCTTTCTCTTATAAGTATTTATATTAGTTTAGGCTGTGGCCTCATGTTGGATGTGAAATTTATTTGGCAAAGGACTTTTATCAAAACTTGTTAAATCTTTGTTAGGTCATAATGCCATATTAGATAAATTACACTTTATCCCTTTAGCCTATGATAGAGCAATGTATAATACAATAATTAACCCAGTGGCAGACTATCTAAATGAGATCTATGGCATAAATGTCATAATCCAATTCTAGTTTTTATCAGCTCATAGAGGCATCAAATTACCTGCTGGGCCTGTGAAAGAGTTACCAATGTGGTACACTAGGTCTAAAATATATTCCTCAGAGATGTCAATTTTGTATAATTTAATTCAAACCCAAATTAATACTATGAAGGAGTGAATTTTCTCTAGGACCAGCTCAATTAGTCATCGATGCATGGTATGTCTCTAACATGACTTCCAATGAAAAGTTGTCTATCAATTCTCAGAAGACCTGATGAAACTTTTGGAAATGTAAATTTGTTCTCATTTATTTCCCTGATAACAAATTGTCCCATTGATAAAAGAACAACCTTAACTAGATCTTCATGGCATTTTAAAAAGAATTTTAAAAGTGAGGCAATTTTACTTCAAGAACTTACTTAACATAATAAAAATGTTCCTTCATGATTTTTTTTCCCCTTTAGGTACTCTGTTTGATTTGACTCCATAAACATTTTGCCTCCATTAGGATAAACTCATCTCCTGAAATTTCATCAGTGTGAAGACTGATTCAGATTTCATGCTCAGCATCTTCTTTGGAGGACTGTGTCAGAGCAATGAATTTTTTTCCAAGACCTCTTAGACAGCATGGATTTTTTTCTGGGTAAACTTCATTTCCCATAATCTACTTACCTTGGTTTCAAATACATGAATATCATAATCCTGAGCTGAGTATATATCACCTTCCCTTAATTAGACTCTAAATTCCTTGAAGGCAGGGGATATTTTCCTCTTTGTGTCCCTATTATTTAACACAGTGCCTGACATATAGTAAATGCTTAATAAGTATTTACTGACCATTGACTGATGGAAATAGCACCTCTCAGTCCTTTTACTTATCGAGAGTCACAATTAAAAATATCAACAATTATAGTCAAAATTTGTAATTATCAAAGATGTAAAGAAATAAGCTGAATCCATATTGATTTCAGAACATTCACTGAAAGTGACAGAAGCAAAACAAACCATAAAAACCTAAACAAGCTTTCTGACATCTTTTTTTTCCTTTCCTTTTTTCCTCTAGAAATAAAGAATAGATTGTATAAGAAAAGAAAATCTTAGTCCTTGGATTTTCTGACCTTTTAGATTCTTAAAGGGAATTTTGTCATAATTGATCTATCATATATTAGCACAGTATGGCCAAAACTATTGTCTGTTTTATCCTGAGCCATCCACCAGGTAGGGATATTTGACCTGTATAAAACTCCACCGGATAGCTAGTATGAGTTTCTGCCATGAAAGAGAATTATTTACATCCCATTCCACAAAGTATTTGAGAGTAGATGTCATTGAAAGACACAAAGCCCAGTATAGTATGATCAGTGTGAAGTGTAGCCTTAGGTGGAGTAAAACAGGGAAGAAAGGAGGACAATTGCATCAGCATGTGAGAATATATGACAAGAGCAAGTATAGTAGAGGTAATTTCCCTATGCTCTGTAAAGAATGAGCCTGCCTCCTGGGAGTTGTTAGATTATTTCCCCTCTTTGGCCTGATGTAAGCCCAGGAGCCTAGGAAACTCTTGGGAGTATGAAGGCACTTCTTTTCTCCTCAGTCCTCAAAAATCAAATGTCCCCCAGGAAACAGGTAGTTATCATGCCTAAAAGAGAAGTGGGAATGCAGAAAACTAAGAAAGTCATTTTCCCAAATGTCTGCTTTTTAAATTCTTTAAAAGTTTAAATAAGTTCTTAAGGGGTTAAAAGTATCTGAATAATAATACATTTGTTTCATTTGAATTAAATTTTAAATCAAATTATATATAAATTAGTAATTTCAATCTCTTATGTTGGTTATTTACACTGAAGATGATGCTTCATTTTTTTTAAATCTCCTTGGTAATAATTTCTATTAAAGATGATCATTTAGGAGGTTGACACAATTTAAAAATCTCCTATTTTCAGAATTAAATCCATGCTTTGAGGACCAGATTTATCACTTATAAGGTAATTTTGTTAGCCAGGGTAACAAACACAATTACAATAGGCCTATGTGATCTCTGCCCTTTGACTTTCATTTACATAACAATGGTCTTCTCTAATCTTTTCTCACAACTTTCTCTTCAACTGTATGAAGTTTATTAGTTCATTATTTGTGAAATAGTAAAAGCTCATTTGGAAAAAAAAATTGTGTTGTGTCTTTCATTTAAAAACTGCCTAAGGGCCCTATGGGGTATATTAAATCTGTCTCTTTGCCATATATCTTGATGTACATTTTACTTGAAACCAGGTGTTTTGTATATTGAACTTTTTAACACTGCAGGGAGGTAAGTATTCACAGCTGGAGTTTTATGCTTCGCACATTTTCATGTTTTAGAACAAGAAGCAACCCCTAGGAAAAAAAAAATCTCCTCTAGCATGAAAAGAGGCAGAACAAAGCGCTTCTGTATCTAGTGGGGGGACATGGATATGATGAAGTCACAGATATTGGACTTGCATATAAAATAGGGTCTGGCAAAATGGGAGACAAAAAGTTTCAAGAAATCAAAATGTATGGGTTCACAGATCAGTCACCATCTATGAGGTTGTCACTGTATGGAGAGGGTTGAAAAAGCAGCATCAAAGCCACTGAAGAGTGTGTGTGTGTGTGTGTGTGTGTGTGTGTGTGTGTGTGTGTGTGTGTGTGTGTTGGGGGAGAGGGAAGTTTTTGTTCTAGAAGCTTTTGTCTTTTGAAATGACATTAGAAATCAGTTTACATTGATTGTGAAAAGTCAACTTAATCTATTGCTAGTGACCATTATACCATTTCTTTGTATTTGGTCCCAAAATCATTAAAGAGAAATAACTATGCTGGCATGTCCAAAATGCACTAATACTTCTACGGGTTGAATTTGTATAGGTTGAATTTTTTGCACATGTTTTAGTCTATAGGAGAAGGAAAAAGTGACAGACCCTACAAAACTAATCTACATAGCAGCAGTGTCTCTAAGCCTCAAAAATGAACTTTGTGTTAAAATGGAAAGTATTGTTTTTCTGACTTGTTCTGCTCTTCATTCAGTTTACTCACTAAAGGCTCCCTTTAGCCAAAGACAGAGGAAAAGAAATAAAGGATATCTCCCAATTACTTTGTTAGTTACCACAGGGAAATTTGTCATGCTCCTGGAGCAGGAGTTAATTTCTTTGGGATCTAGTGGGGAAGTGATTTGTATACCATGAAACCAGATAGGGATAAGAGTAGAAATATTAAACCCTGAGAGAGAGCCTGATCACTTTGTAGCATGTGACAGCTATGCCCCAGAACCTCAGAAAAGTGTTTTGTATTGAGTAATATCATACAAATAAAGAAAGATGTCACTGACCAACTATCAAAGTCCCAAAACCAGTAATAGAATGCCAAATTTCCCTTTTGGGAGAGGTTGATAAAGGTCCTAGCATAGACAAATGGACCCCTGCAATCTTGTAAGTATAGTTAATTAAGGAACTCCATTGCCCAGTGGACCCTGTCAGATACCCTGAAGACAAGAAAAGTGTCTGGCTAAAATGGAAGTGCTTCTTTCTAGGTCGTAGCTAGACAGTGTTAACAGAATTAAGTATCATGTACTTTCCTACTGTTAGGGAAAAGAAGAAACAACAAATGAATAAAAACTCATTTATAAAAATGACACAAAGAACATATAGCAAACAGATTAAAATGGTATATCTTAGCTGGGAAATCAAATAGCACTTAACATAAGGAAGGAGGAAAAAAAGGAGAATGTTTGAATTAGATTTTGAAATATTTTTTATTATCTGTATCTTATATAGGCATATTTTAAACAGGTTACAGGAGAATATAATCCTCAAACATCTGAGTCTGGGCCTAAATAGTTAAGATGGCTTTGAATACTGTTTGTCTTTTTTGAGAATAAATTTACTCACTCCCAGGATTTCTCCCTTTGGATCCTCTGGAATAAAGAGTCTGTTACTTCTGACCACTTTCTATGGTAAGAATTCCAAGGGTTGGGACAGTTAGGCCATGAGTTTGTTTTAAGAACTATAAAGACCACCACAGGAATGTAGGGAAACCAGAGATTAATAATAAAGAATCAAAATAGACATATGACTTAAAAATAAAATGATCCTACCCTTTTCAACTGAATAGAAAAATGTATTTAGCACTTACTTACCTAGGCATTGTGTTAAGCACTGGCTGTACAAAGACAATTTTAAAAAGGCACTCATTGCCCTAAAGGAGTTCACATTGTAATGGGATAAGAAAGATCTCCTCTCATCCTACCCATCACTTTGATAAGTCCACCTCCAAATTATAACCTTTGGACTTAAGACATATCTCACCCACCAACCCTAATCTAACTTGGTTAAAAATACATGGGAGAAATTTAAAAGTGTTTATTAGTCTGTTCCCCACTGTTTAAGTAGAAAGAGATAAAATGTTTTAGGGCAGTGATGGCAAACCTTTTAGAGACTGAGTATCCAGACTGCAATCCTCATGCCATATGTGAGCCACCCCCTTACCCCAGACAGGGAAGGGAATGCTCCCATTGGACTGCTGGTCAGAGAAATGGGTGATATAAAAAATGTCTTTAAGCACCTGTGGAGATGGGGAGAGGTTTAGCCCCCTAATATGCCATAGATTCACCCACATGGTTTTAGGGTATCTACACATTATTTCTCTTTAAATTGAAAGGGTACATTCTAAGAAATTAAAATTAGTCATATAAAAAAGTCCTCCAAAACACTATTAGAGAAATGAAAACTAAAACAAGTCTGAGGT
Organism: Gracilinanus agilis; assembly: GCF_016433145.1. Classification (NCBI taxonomy): domain Eukaryota; kingdom Metazoa; phylum Chordata; class Mammalia; order Didelphimorphia; family Didelphidae; genus Gracilinanus; species Gracilinanus agilis. The sequence goes on from NC_058132.1 coordinate 516,680,661, forward strand.
ACTACCTCACACCTATCAGAATTGATAATATGAAAAAAAAGGGAAAATGGAAAGGATGTAGGAAAATGGGAACACTGCCATTGGAGCTGTAAAGTGACAACTCTTTTGGAGAGCAATTTGTAACTATGCTCAAAGTGCTATCAAACAATTCATACTCTTTGACCTAACAATACTCCAACTAGGTCTATGTCTCAGAGATCAAAGTTAGATGAAAAATACCTACCTGTGTGAACATATTTATAGCAGCTTTTTTGTAATGGCTAAGAACTGGAAATTGGAGGCATTTACATCAATGGGGGAGTGGCTGAACAAGTTGTGATATATTATTGTAATGGAATTTTGTGCCATAAGAATGACAAATAACCTAATCACAAAGAAACCTATGAAGTGATGCAAAGTGAAATGAGCAGAACCAGAAGTATATTTGACACAACTACATTGTATGATGTGTGAATGGCTTAAATATTATCATCACTGGAAGGATCCAGGACAGCTCTAAGGGATTCATGATGAAAAAAAAGCTATCCACTGCTATAAAAGGAACTAGAGAAATTTGAATGCAGATTAAAGTATGTCATTCTTCACTTTATTTCCTCCATAAATTTTTATCAAGTATAAGTGATATGTATCTTCCTTCACAACATGAAGAACATGGATATATATATATATATATATATATATATA
>NC_058132.1:516686329-516851445 GCF_016433145.1 Gracilinanus agilis
ACAACAACAACAACAACAACAAAAACAGAAAGGCAACACAAAAACAAATTCTTAAAAAACAAAACAAACAACAACAACAACAACAAAAACAGAATTGAACTTCCAGAAAAAGAGGTTAAAAAACCCAATAAAGAAAAGAGTTTCATAAAGAGTAAAATCAACTTAGTGGAGAAAGAAGTAAAACAATACAGTGAAGAAAAGACTTCTAAAAATAGAATTTGTAGAATAGTTGGTAGTAAAGCAAACAAATAAACAAATAATTCATAGCCTTCATCACTGCTATTTCTATGGTAAAAATTCTAATGCTTACAATGTCAGTCCTTATACTGGCCTCCCAGGTTTCCACAATTTGATATTGTACTGTATTTTCATCTTTATCTCATATCACTCTTCTCTAGTTGTGCTATATATTTAACAGATTGTATTATTCACTATGAGGGCAGGTAGTTGGTACAGTGCCTGGTCTGAAGTCAGGCAGATTCATCTTTCTGAGTCCAAATCTGGCTTTAGACAGATGTTAATTATATGACCCTGGGTATATCATTTAATCCTGTTTGCCTCTATTCCTCATCAATAAAATGAGCTGGAGAAGGAAATGTCAAACCACTATAGTATCTTTGTTAAGAAGACCCCAAATGGGATTGTGAAGAGTAGGACATAGGTAAAAAATGACTGAATATCAACAATTTTTCACTTTATATATGTGTGAGATTCATATTGCAGAGAGGGATTCCAGCTGCAAAGGGGGGTTCAAGCTACAGCTCAGAATTTCAGAGGGTCCCCCGAGACCTCTGAGATAGGGGGCAGTTAAGGCAGTTAAGGGAATTAGATCCCTGGGATTAGAGTAGGCAGGTCACACTCAGCTGGCTGGTTCTTGGGTCCTGGGTTGGTCTTGGGGTTTGAGGCTTGAATCTGTGAAAAGCCTAATTTTAGTTCCTAGCTGCCAACCTGCTGTACCTTGATTTGACATTTAAACTACACAGTTTACCTCTGTTTAGTTATTTAGATATAGAGGGAGAATATTTATAGGGATAGAGAACAGATTAGCTATTCAGGTTACCTTTCTCCTTTGGGGAAGGGGCTGCTGGGACATAACAGTTTGAGGGCTTCCCAGACCTTGTCAATCCTTATTTGATCTCCCTTCCTTCCCATCCCCACATATCATTAAACCTTTAATCAATTGGGAACAGTGCTGGGTTATATTTAGGGAAATACAACTTCCTCAAGCTGAGTTCCTCTTATTTGGTAGCCCTGGTTTATATCCTATCCTCTGTGCCTGTGAACTTCAAAGACATCAAGCTTATCCTATTCTCTCCTATTCAATCCTGTGGAGAAATAGTTTAGAGAAAGTTATCATCTTTAGGAGTTTAGTCTTTCCTAGTCTACTGACTGAGCCCAGAAGATAACAGATCAACGTCCATATTGTAACTGACTTTCTAACTGCCTGGTGGGAGGGGGGAAGTGAAGGAGCTTTCAGCAAGATCTTGCCCCTCTCTTGAGTCAAGCCTGTTTGTGGGTGTGTGTATATGACCTCTCCATAGACCAAAGGGTCAGAGAGATTTGATCCTACAGACCTCTGTCATCTTACAGCTTTCCAAATACAACAATATGTCTACCATTACTACACCTCTGGGTCCTTGTTTATGCTACTTCTAGTACATAGTATGAACTCCTCCTTATCTGTACTTGTTAAGGGCTCTCTCATAACTTCAAGGTCCAACTTTAATGTCATTTTATTATAAATCTTTCGAGCCCTCAGTTACAGATTAACAATCATATATTTATTTTTAAGTAACTGAAAATATTTTTGCATTATATTCCAAACTAAAAGAAGTTTATTAAGATCTAGTCTCTGGGGCCTACCACAGTACTTTCTATGTAGTAGATTAAATAAATTTATTCTTAATAATAAATATTCAATTCTTAGCTCCTTCTCTTATTGCTCCTAGTCCTGCCACTATTGGTCCTTCTCCTGTTTGGTCTTTCTACTGCTACTATTGCTCCAGATGAGGACTCCCTTCTCTAGTCAGCCAACACTATTCCCAGGAGACCAAATAGCAGATGGGAACCAAGTGCTTACACTCTATTGAAAAGGCAAATAGGATAGGACCCTTTACAGGACTTACAAATTACATATTATTATAAATCATTATTCCCTTTTGTAGGGAATCTCAGCCTATTTTAGGCAACAAATCCAAAAGAACATTCTCTCTTTTGCCACTCCTTTGGCTGAAATTATTGCTTCTGGTCAATAAATGGTGCTCCTGGCTTTGGCTTTCTTGGCTCTGGCTCCAATTATTTCTGCTCCTACTCCTACTTCATCTGTCTGCTTTAATTTCCTCAACTATGAAATGGGAGTGTAATAACATCTACTTCTCAGACTTATGAAGATCAGACTGGATAACATGACAAAAAAAGAAAATTATAATTGTTGGAGTGGAAATAGAAAAATAAGGACACCAATACACTGCTGATGTAGCTGAGAAATGATGATACAATCATTCTGGTGAGCAACCTGTAACCAAGGCAATGGGCCATCAAACTGTGAAAACCACTAGCAGGTCTTTATATCAAAGAGCTTAAAGATAGTGAAAAAGAATCTACCTGTACAAACATATTTATAGCAGCTCTTTCTGTAATAGCAAAGAACCAGAAATTGGAGTGAAGTCCATCAATTTGGGCATGGTTGAACAAAATATGATATGAGTTTCTAATGGAATAATATTGTGACATAAGAAACGACAAACAAGATACTAACAAAAAAAATGGAAAACTTAGGTGAAGTGATGCAAGATGAAGTGAGCATAACCAGGAGAATGTTGTACACATTAACAGCAATAACGTATCATGATTGATTGTGAATAACAACTATTATCAACAAGGCTAGGATCCAGGATCCAAGAGTTTATGACAAAAAACAAAAACAAAAAAGATGTTACTGCTGAAGAAGGAATAGTTGGAGTCCAAACACAAATTCAGACATACCATTCTTTCTTTTATTTCCTCAATTTGGATTGCAAAATATCAGAAAATGAATATTTTGAAAATTGTATTGCTATGAAAAAAGTAAACAATGAAAATAAAATTCTGTGCTAGCTTAACCAAATATATTTTTATGTGGAATAAATGAATCTATAAGTTACAGTGAATCAATATGAATAGGTAAAGCAAATTTTTTCTACTTTTTTGTATAAAATTTTATTTTACTTTCCCCCAATTGCATGTTAAACATTTCTAAGATTTTCAAAGAATATTGAGTCTCAAATTCTCTACCTACCTCCTTTCCCCAGTAGCTTCCACTCCTCTTGCGATGGTAAGCAATATCATAGAGATTTTACATGTTTAGTCATGTAAAACATTTTTCTATATTAATCTTTTTGTGGAAAGAATTTCATATAGAAGTAAAAATAAAAAGCTGAAAAAAGTTTTCCTTGATCTGTATTCAGACTTAGTTCTTTTTCTCTGGGAGTAGGTGGCATTTTTTGTCATGAATCTTTTGGGAGAGTTTTGGATCATTGTATTGCTGAGAAAAGCTAAGTTTTTCACAGTTGTTCATTGTCTAGTATTCCTGTCGCTGTACAGAGTTTTCCTGGTTCTGCTTATTTCATTTTGCTTCAGTTCTTTTAAGCCTTTTCAGATTTTATTCCAAAACCCTTTTGCTTGTCATTTTTCAGATAGCACATAGTATTTCATTACAACCGTATACTATAATTTAGCCATTCCCCAGTAAACTTATATTCCCTCACTTTCCAAATCTTTTACCCAGTAAAAAGAGTTGTTTTAAATATTTTTATACACATCAGTGCTCCCGTCCTCTCCCCCCCCTTTGTTTAATCTCTTTGGGATACAAACATGCTAATGGTATTTCTGAGTCAAAGGTTATGTACTATCTTATGGCCCTTTGGGCATAGGTCCAAATTGTTCTTCCTATCAATTTATAACTCTCTAACAATGCATTCATGTGCCAGATTTCTCATATCCCCTCCAAGTTTTGTCATTTTCCTTTTCTTTCATAATAGCCAATCTGATAGGTGTGGTTTGGTAGGTGGGAGTTAGAATTGTTTAATTTGCTTTTCTCTAATTAATAGTGCTTTAGAGCAGTGATGGGCAAACTATGGCCCACAGGTCAGATGCAGCCCCCTGAAATGTTCTATCTGGTTGTGTGACAGTATTCCTAATCTGATGAAAACAATGAGAAGGAAACAATACAATGAAACTTCTAAAAAGTTGCCTTAGAAACAGACTGGCAGATGAGCATTTCCTTTCCTTTGGCCCCCTCTTTAAATAGTGTGCCCATCACTGCTTTAGAGCATTTTCCCATGACTATTGACAGCTTTAATTACTTTGTTTGAAAATTGCTTGTTCGTATCCTTTGATCAATTATGAATTGGGGCATGACTTTTATTCTTATGCATTCAATTCATTTCACTATGTATTGGGGAAATGAGGCCTTTATTAAAAAGAATTGTAAAAGAAAAAAAATTTCACCATTATGATTGCTTTCTAGCCTATTTACCTGTATTTAATATCTGACCTCTGAGCTTCCCCACAATTTTTTCTCTTTTTTCTATAAGCCCCAGTTCCCTTCTCTCATTCCCTCCTTTTTCCTGTAGGATAAGATAGTTTTCTATAGACAATTCACTGTGTATGTTCTTCCCTCAACTGAGGTAATTCTGATGAAGATAACATTCATATATTCTCCTTTCCTACCTGCTACATCTTCTCTCCACTGTGAACACTTTCATGCCTCTTTTATGTGCCATACTTTTTCCACTCTATTTTTCCCTTTCTACTCCTCCCAATTCATTACTCTTTCTCATGCATTAATTTAATTTTATATCATCTGATTATATTCAACTTTTCCCTCTGTTTTTATGTATACTCCTTCTGATTACCCTGATAATGACAAAATTATTTTATGTTACAAGACTCATTGGGCAGCTGGGTAGCTCAGTGTATTGAGAGTCAGGCCTAGAGACTGGAGGTCCTAGGTTCAAATCCGACCTCAGACACTTCCCAGCTGTGTAACCCTGGGCAAGTCACTGGACCCCCATTGCCCACCCTTACCACTCTTCCACCAACGAGCCAATACACAGAAGTTAAGGGTTTTAAAAAAAGAATCATCTCCCCATGTAGAAATATACAGTTTGACTTTTTTGAATATCTTTTGATTCTCTTTCCTGTTTACCTTTTTATGATTTTCTTGAATTATCTTATATTTGAGAGTCATTTTTTCCATTCAATTCTGATCTTTTCATCAGGAATGTTTGAAAGTCTCTATTTAATCGAATACCCATTTTCCCCTATAGTATTATGTTCAGTTTTGGCGGCTAAGATATGATTGGATGAAGTTCTAGCTCCTTTACCCTCTGAAATATCATATATCAGGTCCTCTGATCCTTTACTGTAGAAGCTATTAAGTCTCATGTTATCCTAATTGTGGCTCCATTATATTTGAATTGTTTCTTTTTGGTTGCTTGCAATACTTTCTTCTTGAAATGGGAATTCTGTGATTTGGCTAAAATATTCCTGGGAATTATCCTTTGGGGATCTCTTTCAGGATGTGATCAGTGGATTCTTACAATTTCTATTTTCTTCCCTGGTTCTAGAAGATCAGGGCAGTTTTACTTGATGCTTTCTTGAAAGATGATATGTAAGCTCTTTTTTTTGACAATGATTTTCAGGCAGTACAATAATTCTTAAATTATCTCATCTGCATTTATTTCCCAGGTCAGTTGTTTTTATCTTGAGATATTGCACCTTTTCTTCTATGTTTTCTTTTTCTTTTACTTTTTTCATTATTTCTTGATATCTCATGAGTTATTAGCTTCCACTTGCCCATTTCTAATTTTTGAGGCATGATTTTCTTAAGTGACCTTTTTTGCTTCCTTTTCAATTTGACCAATTCTGTTTTGCAAGAAGTTCCTTTCCTTAGTGAATTTTTGTACCTCTTTTACCAAAGGAATAATTCTGTCTTTTAAGAAGTTTTTCCATTTAGGTTCTTTTTTCATATTTTTTTCCATTTGGCCAATTCTGCTCTTTAAGGAGTTCTCTTTTCATATTTTGTTCTTCTGTTATCACTTGGCCAATTCTGTTTTTTAAGGTGTTAATTTCCTTAGGTTTTTTTGTGACTCCTATACCAAATTGTCGACTCCTTTTTTCATGATTTTCCTGTAACACTCTCATTTCTTTTCCCAATTTTTCTCTTACCTCTCTTATTTGATTTTAAATCCTTTTTGAACTTCATTAATTCTTTTTGGGCTTGAGAGTAATTAATATTTTTCTTAGATGCTTTGGAGTAAGCAATATTAACTTTGTTATCTTTCCTGAGTTTAAGTCTACCCTTTCACTAAAATGACTTTTATGTTGTTTGTTTTCGTTTACTCATTTTCCTTCCTTTTTCTTTTATTTTAATTTAAAACACTGTTAAAGTTGGTCTCTGTAACTGTGGTGAAGGGAGTACTATTCCAAGCTTATGTTCTTTGTGTAAATTCAAGCATTCTTTTATCCCTTGGAATTGTGACCAGGGTGCCCTGCTCCCCTGTGGCTTCAAGTTGTATGCTGGTGCTCATCCTCATCCTGTGACTGAACCCAATGATTGAGACCTGGTTCTGCATATAGACAATGACAAGAGTCTTTCACCTAGAGCCAACAAAAGGATCCCAGTAATCTCCTTCTAAGCAGTTGTCCAAGGCTCCCCATATCACCCAATCTGCATCTGAGAGTTCAAGAAGCTGTGGCTAATGCTTCAGTTGCACCAAAGGCCTGCTGCCTCAGTGGGGCATGCCCTATAGCAGTATGCTCCACTTTCATTCCAGTGCACTAGATTCCATGTGTCAGGCTTCTAAGTTGTTTTGGATTGAAAAAATTACTTTACTTTATCTTTTTTAAGTGTTATGCTGCTCCAGAATTTGTCTTGAGTCATAATACCATTGTTTCATGGAGAGTAATTTGGCAGAAATCAAATGTGTCCCTGTACCTTCTATACTATCTTGGCTTCCCTAAAGAAAATTCTTTACTAGCAACTATTATTGTCAATTAAATCAAAGATACAGACATACTATAGCATAGTATGATATAATAAAATGGGCAATGATTTTAAAGTAAGGATATTAGAATTTAAATCAGAGTTTTGCCATTTTTTCTTAAATGACAGTGAGCAATTCATTTAACCTCTCTGAGACTCAGTTTCCTTTTCTATGAAATAAAGTTTGGATTAGATTACCTCTACTTGTTATAGCTTTAAATCTGTGATCTGCTCCTCAACAGACTACTGCTGAGAAAATATGGGAGCAAATAGTGTAAGATAAGTTGAATTATTGCCATGAGAGTTGGAGACAGTCAGATATGATATTGGACACTGGGACTTAGTAATATAATTAGGAATTATTTTCTATTTGTAACTCCTACAAGCCATTAGGATCTCAAGATCTGTAGCCTTCCCATTAACATGTTACTAAGAAGGAATTATAAATTACATCATTAGGATGTCACTTGCAGTTGTATTTATACTGAGGATCACAGACATCAAAATAAATATTTCTGGTTCAGAGAAGAAATCCATTCCTCTAAAACCACAATAAAAGTCCAAATCAATTAAATGTCCCTATTGATTTATAATATTAGCTACATCATTCATGTTGTAAATACACCGTTATGTGTATAAGAAGGCATTTACTCCAGTGCAAAAAAGAAAATGGAGTGGAAAACAAGGCAATAGTATTACTGGGCACAAATGCAAAAATGAATGAAATCTAATTGTGACATTCCCAACTGCCAAGTCCTATGGATTTTACATAAGTAGTCTTTCTTCTACTCATCCCTTCTTTAAACCACCATTGCCACTCTGCAATTTAGTTCAAGTTTTCATTAAATCTTCCCGGGACTATTTCGAGTCCCTCTTTCCCAGCCGGGCATAAAATCTCAGACTTGAAAGTGATCCTTGAGGGAATCTTGTCTTATTGATTCTATAACATGAATGAAGTGATCATATAATCTTTCATATCAATCCTCTAGAGAAGATGCTATCTCCTGAGACAACCTCCTTCATTTTGGGATGGCTCCAAATTGGAGCTGGAGTTGGAATGTTTCCCCTTATATAAAACTTTAACTTGTCTATTTGCACCCCGGGCTTTCTCACAGAGTTTTCTTTTCCATGTTAATATTCCTAGTTTCTTAATCAATTTTATATAATAGTCTCTTGGATTTCTCTCTCTAATTTACCTTTTACATGGCTGCCAAAATAACCATCCAAATAAGCAAAACTGACTCTTAGTTAGTAGGCAATAGCTGTCTGCAAGGTAACTTCTAAACTTCATTTCAAGTACTTTCCCCAGTCTTTTAGACTATTAGAACTATCTTTCCAGTCTTATATCCTATTCACAGTTTACTTTCAAATAAATTTCATTTCTGATGTCATTTTACATTCTTCCATACCTGTTGTGTCACACAAATCATTTTCCACTTTGGGAGCATAAAATAAAGCATCTACAAAAAAATGTTGTCAAAGGTAGGCTGTAATATCTTACACACTAATTGTCACAAAAGATTGCAAATTACATATCTTTTGTGAGGTAGTTAAGAAAATCACAATCATAACCATTTTATAAAATATGGAATTGAATTTCAATGATTTATGGAAAGTCATATAGGTAAAAACTGATAGAGTTGGTACTCAAACTCATATCTTGTATTTATAACTATTTCTGTTTTCTCTTTTCACTTTAATTTGCTAAGGGTATTTAGATTAAATCCTCTATTTCACAACTTATCTCTGAATAATCTTTGTACTGACTGTCAGCCTTCTTGGAATGTTCTCCATTCCCATCCTTATTTCATAACTAGCCAGGGCTCCTTCAAGGTTCACCTCATCTCATCTTCTTAGAGTGGTCTTTTCAGTTTCCTCTGAGATTAATTTCTTTCTACTCTTTTCATATCTTTCATAAGCCTACTTATTTTTCTGTTTTTCTTTTCCCATTAGAATATGAGTTCCTTTAAAATAGGAATTGTTTTGGTCATTCTTTGTATCATAAGTGATTCACATACCTAGGTGGTAGTAATTATTTACTATAAAGATATAAAGGTTCTCAAAGTTTGGTCTCAGAAATCCTGAGGATCTTGGAGACTTTTCAAGGGGTTTATGAGAAAAAAACAACAACCTATGTTCATGATAATATTAAGTGAATATTGATAGATATAAGTTACATGAACAGAAGCTCTGTGGGAATCTTCAATAATTTTTCAGTATAAAGGAATCCTAAGGTCCAATAAATTTAGGAATCTGACTTACTGACTAATGTGGAAACTGTGGAGAAAAGAGAAATGGAGCAACCATTTTATATAGTGAGAAAGGTCCACTGATCACAATATATCCCTCAACCTTTTTTTTTTTTTTTATTGTACAGAATAGAGGAACAGAAGCAATTTCAAAAACTACATTTAATTTTGTAGACTATAGCCATACTGATCTCTCTCTCTCTCTCTCTAGTTATCTAGTTATCTAGATATCTAATTACCCATATATCTATCTAGGTATATGTACATCTGTCTATTTATATTTATCCATCTATAAACTTCAAATGACTTATTTTTAATGAATGATTATTCCTCTCCCATTTACATTTGCTTCACAGTCTTGACATTCATTTTTTATCACATAAATAAATCATGCTATATAAAAGTATAATTTCAAATCATGTAGTATTTTTGCTTGATCATTTTATGTTTCATTACTGGAATAATCTGATGTATGGTACTTAGCATATATGTGTGTGTATATATATACATATATATGTTAAAGGATGATTATGAACATTAAATAATTTTTCCAATTTTTAAGCATAGTATATATAGAGTTTGTACAATATGGAACAATTTCAATTTTCCTAGAAATTTCTAAATTTGAAACTTGATTTGTATTTTTGGGATGTAATAGCACTTTATGTTCATACTCACTATGAAGAATGATAAGAATTTTTGTTTTTTTTTAAGCTCTATTTTCAGAAATCATAGAATAAAATTTTAGAAGTGAAAGAAAGCCTTAAAAAATGAAATTCTCTATAATATCAAGACACCAGAAAATCTCAAGTGATGAAACCCTCATTACCCTCCAAAGTTATTCCTTTATATTTCTGGGACATCTGCTAGAAAATAAATAGTACTTGTACCTTCCAGAGATTTGCGTTATCAATACAAATGCAATTTTGGCTACAGTGGACACAATTTATCTTTTCAAATTTAATTTATAACTACTTCCTTTACTGTCCTGTCTGACAATTCTTGTTACATATGGCTTTCCTTTGTTAAGTGCAACCAGATCTGGCATTAAGCATCTCACTGAGTGTCCAAAAAAGAGTTCTGATGCCTGGAAATCATTTGACAATGAAGCTTCATTTTACTGAAAGTTCTTCAATAACAACAACAATAATCAAAAACCTTACAATAATATGATGGCATTCAAAGCATTCATACAAGTTATTACTGCATTTTAAAATGTCTTCTGAAAATCAAGTCTTTTGAAACTCTGGACGATGAAATTACATAATTTACCTTTTAGCATTGCCATATAAACACTTCTTCCCTTCTGTTCTTAAGATGAACTTAATGGGCTGACTACAGCTAAGTAGAACAAGGACATAGCTGTGAATCACTGTGGAAATTTATGAGCAAGGTAAGCAACTTGGAATGATGTATCATTGTGTAGGGAGGAGTATACCCCTCATATATAAGGGACAGACATATTCTCCTTAATACAAATAAATCTGTAGGGTGGAGTTAGTGAGTGAGTGTGTGTGTGTGTGTGTGTGTGTGTGTGTGTGTGTGTGTGTGTGTGNGAGTTAGTGAGTGTGTGTGTGTGTGTGTGTGTGTGTGTGTGTGTGTGTGTGTGTGTGTGTGTTTGGTGGAAGAATTAGGGACAGCTCATTATCTTGATACTCTAGATTTAGCAATCATAGTCAAATAACTTGCCAGGAATATGCTACATTTTAAAGGGTTTTTAATTTTTTTTTTCCATGAAAAGATATTCATTGTTTCCAAGTACCAGCTTTCTTCTCTTTCATTTGTCAAGATTTATTGTATCTCCCAGAGATGACAAGGTTGTAGGGGTGCTCATAGAACATAGTACTAATGAGGCCAAGGTCATGGATTAAGTGTCTATATGGGGCAGCTAACTTGACTTGGTTTCATGGCTAGAGGCCACATCATTAACCTCGCTAGCCAGATTGCACATTCAAGCCATCTATCACAAGCAGACATGGTGAGAGAATGTGGTTGGCTTGGTTCACATCCATCCCCACTACAAGACAGCTCACAGTATGGGCCCAGTGACAGTGGGTCAGGATTTTTTTTTCCATATGAGAATAGGCATTTAGTTGCTATGTACAAAACAATGGAGGCCCCTGACTGTTCACTCTTGGGTTTGTTGAGTATTTAACCAGGAATCTGACTTCTACTCTAAGACCTAGTTCTCCCATGGCATAGTGACAAATGCTACCTCCCCAAAGGCAACTTCTGGCTGTAATTAATAGCAAAGAATCACAAAATGCCAGGTGGCTAAAGTAATTCCCCAAAGTACCATTGAAGAGGCTTAAACCACTGATAATGACATAAGGTTGGCGATCTACTCTCACCATCACATAAGATTACATGTCCGCCTGTGCTCACACACTATGTATTCTCTCTGAGCTGTCATTTTATACTTTGTAAACAAGATGTTTATCCTGAACTGTTTTTCTTAGGCCTTTACACTTTGAAAATCAGCTCATGAAATGAAAAAAAAATGCTGGCAAATTAAAGTTTTAACATATACGATAGTTACATAGAACACATAGAATCCTTTTGAGAGAAGCTGCTTCCATATTTAAGGAGAAATCTTAGCAAAAGAGAATTTATTTTAAATTTATTCAATCAAAATATGTCATAAATTATAAGATGGATTTCCTTGACCTGTTATGTTGCATTTTTATACAATTTGTATGCTAAATTTATGTCTACACCTTATATAACTAGTTCTTGTTTGGGAGAGACTCTCTTTCTTCATCTCTTTTCTTCCTTTCTTCTTTCCTTCTTTTCTTGTTTCTTTCTTTCCTTCCTTCCTTTTTTCCTTTCTATCATCCTTCCTTCTAGAACTCAAAACTTGAAAACTTTTCTGGAAGCATTAATGAATTAAATGATTTGTCTATCATCACACAATTATTAATAATAAGATCTTTCTTATACGGATGCTGGCAACCTGAAAACTGTACTATGCTACTTCTCTGCAAGGTATCTACTATCATCCTTTTAATATATTATTATCTTCTGAATAACACTGTTTCTTACTGGGATTAGAAGACTGACATTTACAAAGAAGATTATCAACTTTTAGAGAGTGTTTTGATTGTTAAAATGGTAAAAGAGAGAGAAATACAAAGTAAATGGTCCTGAAGCAGTTTATGTTAACGAAGGTGCTCAAGTTCTTTTTTCAGCTACTCTCCTCTTTCTCTATTTGACATTTATTTATGCTCCTCATTTATGGAACATCATCAGCATTGAATCCCATGAAAAGCACTAAAAATGAAAAAAAAATATTTCTAAGTATAGAAGTCATTGAATTACTATGAAAAATAACCCTCAACATTGCAAACTTTTCTTCACCCTACTCAAGTCAAATCATCCAATTCTCTGACATGTACATAATTAGCACTTAATAAATATTTGTTTAATTGAATTACTGTAGCAACACTAACTATATCAATGGAACAAACAAGAAAACTGTTCAATTCCATCAGTTTATATGGAAATAATGGCTTAGTCAGTTAAAGTAACTTTCTGGATCATTTTAACTTGCCTAAAACTTGCCAAATTCATTGAAAAACAAAGACATTAAAGAAAACAATTGGTGACATGCGATCATTTGATTGTTTCTCCCCTTTCCCATTTTAATCCTCTCTGCAACATATATAGCCATGTTTTGTTTTCACCCTAGTAATGTTAATATCAGGGCATATTTTTAAAATAGTAAATATACTAGAGCAGTGATGGGCAAACTTTTTAAAGAGGGGGGCCAAAGGAAAGGAAATGCTCAACTGTCAGTGTGTTTCTAAGGCAAATATTTTGATGTTTCATTGTATTGTATCCTACTTATTGTATTAGTCAGATTAAGAATAATGTCCCATGGCTGGCTAGAACATTTCAGGGGGCCCACATCTGGCCTGCCGGCTGTAGTTTGCTCATCACTCTACTAGAGGGTATAATAGCCAGCCTTTATATAGCACTTTAAAGTTTGTATGGTGCAGATGTTATCTTTTTATCTTTCAAATAACCCTAGGAAATATATGCTATTATAATACCATTTTTCAGATGAAGAAACTCAGTCTGAGGAGACTATTCAATTTGTCAAGTCATCCAGCTACTTAAATATTTGAGGATGGGTTTGGACTTAGGTATTCCTGACTCCAAGCCCAGGTGTCTATTCATTGTGTCGCCTAAAGGTTTCTACTAGAAAACAGGTTGACAGATGGACTGTCAGGCAAATAGTAGCTTTCTCTGTAACAATACTGATACTTATAATAGAAGATGTCTACATTTTTATTTCCTGAATAACTTAATCATTAAATAATGATATCCTTCTTTAGTATCATTTTAACATGTTTAGTGGATAGCAAACTGGGTCTGTAATTAGGAAGACCTGAGTTCAAATCCAACCTCCTTCATGTAATAGCATTATGACCTTGGGGATGTCATTTAAGCTCTATTTGCCTTGATTTCTTCACCTGTAAAATGAGGATGATATTATTATCTCCCTCCCAGGATCAAATAATATAATGTTGATAAAGTACATGACATACTATATACATGTACTGGCTACTACTACTATGAGTGTACTAATATTTTTGGTTCATTTTGTTTTGTATTCCACTGTCAAATGGAAAGACATGGAGGATATTATCCATCTTATGCCACAAAAATGGTTCTAAGTAATTCGTGAACTGATGATTTGCAGGCAGACCCACTGGGCATATGTCTTGCGCATTGTCTTCAGATTAATTTATTTTTAAAATTTTTGACACTGAGACTTCCTATTTCCACTGAATTAGAAGTATAGCTGCAACTTCTGGCCCTGGTTACACTGCCGATCTGTACAGAAGTTTTGACCTGCTCCAAGATCACCTTTCCTCATTCTTAGAGACTCATCACTAATTAAATGACTTGATGTAGACTCCCAATCAGGTTAAGCCCTGAGAGAACTCAGTACTAAAGTCAAATGATCCATCAGTCTCAACTTCCCCAGTAGCAGCAGATAGAGGCTTCCATCTCTATGCCCAAAATTTCATGTCTATTAAGATTTTCCTTGACACAAGTTCTGTGGATGCATAACTTTATGTAGGGCAGTTCCACATATCAGCCAAACTTAAGGGAGTGGTGCTTGTCCATTTCACCTCACCAAAATTACCTCTGGTTACCCCACATTCCTGTGATAGTCTTTACAGTTAATAAAACAAACTCATGACCCTACCTTCCCAACCCTTGGAATCCTGATAGTAGAAAGCAGTGACAAGTAACTAACAATATTCCAGAGTACCCAAAGGGAGAAATCCTAGGAGCAGGAAATTTTACTCTCAAAAGGCCAACAGCATTGAAAGCATCATTAACAATTAGGCCGAGACTAGGTGTTTGGAGAGGATATTCTCCTATAAGTTGTTTAAAATATGCCTATATAAGATATAGATTATCAAAAATATTTCAAAATCTAATTCCACTTCTTTCTGATTAGCAATAGCTTCACTTAGTGAATATACCTAATGCAATGGAGGGAGTCTAAATTATGTTTTTGTTATAATTATCTACCAAAAATAACAGTGTGGTCTATAGGCAAAACATTGGTTTAATGGCTTTGAAAAAATTCAGAAAAAATTCAGAGGGATCCAATCATCATGTGAATCTGTTTATTGGATGGGATATGAGAACTGCCTATTTAGATATTTTGTCCCCTTTTCAATTGAGGCATATTTTGTATTCTTATAAATTTGATTCAATTGTCTAAATATTTGAGAAATAAGCCTTCTGACTATTTGTTATAGGCTTTTTTTTTCAAATGAGTTGTTTACCTTCTATTAATATTTGAAACGTTTTTTGTGTAAAACCTTTTTAACTTCATGGAATCAAAATTACCTATTTGTTTTCATATTGTTCTTTATATCTTGTTTACTTATAAATCCTTCCTTTATCCATAATTAGTTGTATTCCCTTTTACTTTTACTTTGTTTGAGATGAAGATTTTCACTCCTACTCTTTTTAACTTTAGCTGAGACAACATAGATTTTGCTCCATGCTCTTACTTTTATAGTTGTGTCTGTCTACCTATTATAAATGTGTTTCCACTAGACAGAATATTGGGGGATTCTGGTTTTTCATCAACTCTGCTATCCTTTTCCCTTTTATGGGTGAATTCATCCAATTAACATTCACATTTAGGATCACTAATTATGTTTCCCTCCATTTTATCCCCTCTTTTGCTCTTCTCTCTCTCCTTTTAGCCTTTCCCTATTCACAATGTTTTGTTTTTGAAGATCCTCCCACAATTTGCCCTCTTTTTTGACCATGCTCCCCTTCATTATTCTCTCTGACCTCTTACTTCTAAAGCAGGTAAGATAGTTTTTATAGTTGCCTAATTGTAGGTGTTATTTCCCTTTGAAGCTAATTTCAATGAGAGTAAGCTTCAAGAAAAGTCATCCCTCCTCCATCTTCTACTCCACTGGATTTACCTCTTTTTTTGCCTCATAATGAGAGGTACTTTATATCTTTCTATCTGTCTTTTTCTCTTCTCCCCATTATTTCTCTTATTTTGGGAGATATCATCCCAACTTATTTACCTTCTTTCCTTTTTTTAAAATGTATATTCCTTTTCATTGATCTAATAGTAATTGTGTTTTAGGTAATGTTATAAAGAAGTAAGGCAAAATGTTGATAATAGGGAGGAATAACAGGGATAAAGGGGATGGCTGAACTAACGTCATGAATAGGCAATCTTGGTACAGGGAAAAGTAAAGGGGTTAGGCGAGTAATGAAGAGATGAATGGGTAGTATATAGGAAGGTAAGGGAATGAATGAGAATATAGGAGAGGCTGCTCAAACAGGCTAATCACTGAGGCTAGAGACAGAAGGTACTGGAGGAAATAGGTTGGGTTCTTCAGGAAGGAAAGCATTTCTTTAAGATACAAGAGAAGGGGCTTTTTTGAGAAAGGAGGAGTGGGTGGAGCAGAGAAGGGGTAGTGAAGAAGAAATTCAAAAAAAAGAAAAAGAATAAAGAGAAAGGGAAAAATAGAAATAAAGGAAAGAAGGGAGGAAATAACTTTAAGTTTTTTTAAAAATACACATAATAGAAAAGAATTCCCAGGCTTCCTGGTTAAGATGGCAGCAGAGTAAAAAGCAGCACTTAACCTCTCCTAACCAAAACATACAGGACTCCTCAAGGGGACATAAAAAGAAATCCAGACGAATGGAGGGAACCTACAACAGGGTGCAGTGTGGAACGTACATGGATTCGAGGCATTTCCATGCTATAAAGGGGCGAAACAGCTCTCACTAAATAGCAAGCTGAGCAACCCCCCCCACACACACACACATACCACCTACAGTGCCAAATCCAGCTCAAGAGAAATAGAGCAAGTTTGGGGCACCCATTGAGTCATTGGCAGCTCCAAGGCCTGTTCCTGAGAGCAGCAAGAATTAGGACCCCAAAAGGCTAAAGAAAGCACACGGACTTTGAGCAAGGACACAGAGTTCAGGCACAGGTGGAGGCGAACACAGGCTCGCTCGCACTTGAGCGAAGGCTCTGAAACCCTGACTGGAGAAGCAGTGCAGACTGGTATACGACTGTGGAAGCAGTTCCCTGAGACTTGTAAAGGAGCCTCCTGCAGAGGATCAAGAAAGGGGGTCCACCAGGGAGATTGACCTTGAGAACAACCAAACCTAAGACCTCAGGAGCCAAAAGAGTGCAGACAGACCCTGAGCATGAGGATAAAGCTGAGAATGGGCTGGGCTAACAATGGCAACCGAGAATCAGGAAGAACAAAAGAGAAAGATTAACAACAAGAAGAAGAAATCTTTAAAACTCCACAACTTTTGCACAGAGAAAATCCAGACAACCAAAAAAACAGAAGAGAACAAACAAGCATCCAGACCCTCCCAAAATAATGAAAACTGGTTACAAGTACTTGAAGAGTTCAAAGCTGAGATGATGAGGAAGATGGAAAAGATTTGGCTAGAGAAATGAGAAATAGCTCAAAAGGAAATTAGGCAAGAAAATAACAGTTTAAAAGGCAGAATTTTGCAATTGGAAAGTGAGGCTCAGAAAACAAATGAACTGATGAGCAAATTGAACACCAGAAATGATCAGATTGAAAAGGAAAACCAAAGGATTATAGCCAAAAACCAGTCCCTAAAGGCTAGTATTGAGCAATTAGAAGCCAATGATCTCACAAGACAGCAAGAACAAATAAAACAAAGTCAAAAGACTGATAAAATAGAAGGGAACATGAAATATCTCAATGAGAAAGTGATAGACCAAGAAAACCGGTCTAGAAGAGACAATTTGAGAATCATTGGTCTTCCTGAAAAAGCAGAAATTAATAGAAATTTGGACTCTATACTAAAAGAAATTATTCAGCAAAACTGCCCTGAAGTTCTACAACAAGAGGGCAATATAGACATTGAAAGGATCCATAGATCACCCTCTACACTAGACCCAGAAAGGACAACACCCAGGAATATAATAGTCAAATTCAAGGGCTTCCAAGTAAAAGAAAAAAATCTTACAAGAAGCCAGAAAGAGACAATTCAAATACCAAGGAGCACCAATCAGGATCACACAGGATCTGGCAGCCTCCACACTAAAAGACCGCAAGGCTTGGAATATGATATTCAGAAAGGCAAGAGAGCTGGGCCTTCAACCACGGATCAACAACTCAACAAAATTGACTATATACTTCCAGGGGAAAGTATGGGCATTCAACAAAATTGAAGAATTCCAGGTATTTGCACAGAAAAGACCAGGACTAAATGGAAAGTTTGATATCCAACCACAAAAATCAAGAGAAACATGAAAAGGTAAATAAGAAACAGAGGGGAAAGGAAGAAAAATCGTGATTTTTAAATTTGCCTCTTTAAGGGCTTCAATAAGATCTAATTATCTGTATTCCTATGTGGAGAAATGCTAGGTATAATTCTCTGTAGTGAACTCTATTCACTATTATAGTAATCAGAAGAATAATTCATAGGGAGAGGGTGGAATCCTAAGTGGTCTAAGATGATATGGGGGATGAGAAAGAAGGGGGTGAATATCAGGGGACACCAAGAGAAACTTTAGAGAATGAGACGAATAGGATATTCTATTACACACAAAGATGGCAAGGGAAGGGGAGGGGATAAATACTATTATAAGAAGGAGTGGAAGAGAGCATTGAGGTAATATTTAAATCTTACTCTCAGTGTAATCAACCCGGAGAGGGAAGAGTAGCTATATTATCCTTTGGGACATAAAGCTTTATCTAACCCTACTCAGAAAGTCAGAAGGGATAAACCAAGGGGAACAGGGGAGAGGGGAGGTCATAAAAGGGAGGGAAGAAGAAGGGGGAGGGAATTCATTAGGCTTATAAAAATAAAAAGAGGTGAATAATAAGGGAGGGGGTAGAAAGGGAAGTCAATCAAGGGAGGGGATAAGGGTTACCTGCTTAAAGCAAACCACTGGTTTAAAAGGAAATAGTTTAAGAAGAAGGGGTAGGAATAGGGGAGGATATGAAAATGTCAGTGAATGCACAACTGATAATTATAACTCTGAATGTGAATGGGATGAACTCACTCATAAAACAGAAGCAAATAGCAGAGTGGATCAGAAACCAAAATCCTACCATATGTTGTCTATAAGAAACACATATGAGGTGGGTGGAGGTACACAAGTTTAAGGTTAAGGGCCTTAGCAAAATTTTTTGGGTGTCAAATGAGAAAAAGAAGGCAGGAGTGGCAATTGTGATTTCTGACAAAGCCAAAGTAAAAATATATATGATTAAAAAACAGGGAAGATCATTATATCCTGATTAAAGGCAGTATAAATAATGAGGAAATAACACTTCTCAATATGTATGCACCAAGTGGCATAGCATCCAAATTCATAAAGGAGAAACTGGCAGAGCTCAAGAAGGAAATAGATAGTAAAACCATACTAGCAGGAGATCTAAATATTCCTCTTTCAGATCTAGATAAATCAAACCAAAAAATAAATAAGAAAGAGGTAAGAGAGGTGAATGAAGTCCTAGAAAATTTAGATTTAATTGATATGTGGGGAAAAACAAATAGGGACAAAAAGGAATACACCTTTTTTTCAGCTGCACATGGTACATTCACAAAGATTGACCATGTAATAGGGCAAACAAATGCAAAAGAGCAGAAATAATAAATGTAACCTTCTCAGATCATAATGCAATGAAAATAATAATTAGTAAGGGCACCTGGACAGGAAAATCAAAACTAATTGGAAATTAAATAATATGATTCTCCAAGACCAATTAGTCAAAGAAGAAATCATAGAAACAATCAACAATTTCATTGAAGAGAATGACAATGATGAGACATCCTACCAGACTGTGTGGGATGCAGCCAAGGCAGTACTCAGGGGGAAATTTATATCCTTGAGTGGATATATTAACAAATTAAGGAGGGAAGAGATTAATGAATTGGGCATGCAACTCAAAAAATTAGAAAGTGAGCAAATTAAAAACCCCCAGATGAAAAAATGCCTGCCCTTTTATCTAGCCATATCATTGTTGGGTTTGAACCCCAAAGAGATCATAAATAAACAGACTTGTATGAAAATACTTATAGCTGTGCTTTTTGTGGTGACAAAAAATTGGAAAAGGAGGGTATGCCCTTCAATTGGGGAATGGCTGAACAAATTGTGTTATATGCTGGTGATGGAATACTATTGAGCTCAAAGGAATAATAAACTGGAGGAATTCCAGGTGAATTGGAAAGACCTCCAGGAACTGATGCAGAGCGAAAGGAGTAGAGCCTAAAGAACATTGTACACAGAGATTGATATACTATGGTAAAATTGAATGTAATGGACTTCTGTACCAACAGCAATGCAATGACACTGGACAGCTCTGCGGGATTTATCTAAAGGAACACTACCCACATTCAGAGGAAGGACTGCAGGAGAGGAAACATATAAGAAAAACAATTGCTTGAATGCATGGGTTGGGGTGGACATGATTGGGGATGTAGACTCGAAACTACCACACCAATGCAACTAACAACAATTTGGAAACAGGTTTTCATCAATGACACATGATAAAACCAGTGGAAATGTGTGTCGGCCATGGGGGAGGGTCGGAAACGCAGGGATGAAGGGGAGAGTAGGAGCATGAATCATGTAACCATGTTAAAAATGAATATTAATAAATATTTTAAAAATACACATAATATACTCAAAGAAAGTTTGTAAGGGGACATGGTAGAGATTTATGGTGTTATATTCAATTAGTCTTCCTCCCTTGTTCTTAGTTCTTGACATTTGTCCATTTTATAAGAATTATAATATTAAAGACAAAATGAACAACAACAACAAAAAAAGATATAAGAGAAATTGGATCAGCCAGAAATGTTTAGATCTGGCTGGGGGGTTTCTCTTGTTAATTTCTAAAGTCCCTTGAGGGAGGTATCAAGAAGGCTTCTCCCTGCCAGTGAAACTGAATGTCTGCAGGAAGTCTCAGCTGGGTACTTCCTGCCCAAAATGGATGCTTTGGTATCCCTCAGGAAATAAAAAGGGAATTAATTTCTTTCCTCTTCACCCTTTGCCTTAATATTCAATACAATGATTCACCAGAGGCTTTTGTATAGGTAACAAAGGGGATTCATTGATGGCAGGTATAAGTTAAGGGAGAGAGAGATTCAGGGTTTTGAAACTGCTACTAGGAAGAAAGCTGGTATTGGGGGAAGGGTCACAGAGAAGGGAGTCAGACTGAGAGAGGCCAGCTCTCCCAGTCAGGAAAGTTTCACTACCCTGAAGTAAAGTATTTATCAGACCACTAAATAAGGCATGGCTTGATTTAAGAATGTCCTATTTGTCTATCAGAAGCTAAACCCACAATGTCCAACCACCAAAACCACCCTTCTTCCCAGGGCCCAATGGGGAAATTCAGGGAAGCAGGAGGGAAATAATGGAGATATCAGGGAGACGTCCAGAGAAATCAGACTAGGTCCAAATGCCCCAAAAGACAAAAGCACAGGCCAAGACAGAAGCCAAAAAGCAAAAGCCCTTCAGTTGGAGCTTCAGCACTATTTATAGTATAAGGCTCCAACTGTTTTTGTGAACATTCTAAAACTTCTAACTGCCAGGGCTGTTACAGTTGAATTTGCAAAAGCAAAAACTTTTGCTGCAAACCCTGCATTACAGTATCTTAGGTATTTTAGATATTTGGACACTTTAAAATATTTTATTTTTATCAAGTATCACAAATAATTATTTCAATTGCCACCTGCTTAGGTTTGAATACATTCACCTCAATCTTATGAAAATCTGTAAAGATTCACTTTAATTTTTTTTACTACTATTCAGTGTTCAATTTGATGAGCAGTAGCAATAGTAATATTAATAGAACTGGCCACAACAATAGCAATAGCAATATCAACAACCATAATAAAGCCAATAGCAATAAGAATTGTAACAATAGCAACAGCAAAATTAATAGTAATAAAAATATTAACAGCAATAAAAAAGAAATAGCTAATAAATAGTAACTTGGATGGTGGCTTTTTTTCTCTTAATACTTTGGATATTTTTAATTTCTTCCCCAGAGCACTCCCTATTTATATCCTTTGATTATTTTTCAATAGGAGAATGTTTTTTTTAATTCTTAAAATAATTTGACTAAATTCTTCATATATTTTAGAAATAAGGCTTTTGGTAGAAATACTGAGTATAAGATTATTTACCCAATTATTTGTTTGCCTTCTAGTCTTGGTTGCATTTAATTTGTTTTAATTTGTATAAAACCATTGTAATTTAATGTAATCAAATTATCTATTTCATTCATTGTATTGTTCTTTATGTCTTGTTCTCTAGTCCATAAGCCTAACAGGAAAGCTTTTCCATGTTTCTTTAATTTATTTATGATTTCACTTTTTTTTCTAGGTGAAGTATCTATTTGGACCTTATACTGATCTATGGTTTCTGAAATAGTGAATTCTTTTCCCCAAAACGTAGATTTCTGGATTTATCAAATACTAAATTCCTATAGAAATCAACTGCCATGTGTTGATAACCTAATCTATTCCAATGATTGACTACTCTTATGGTGGTAAACCTATTACACATGTGCCCCAGGAGGCACTCAGAGCCCTCTCTATGAGAATAGGCTTTTGCCCAAGCACAGAGTTTGCCAGAGTTCATTAATAGATAGCCAGAGGGACTGTGGGGCCAGGCTACTCCTCCCCAGATTTCCTCCTATGCCTGAGGACATTTCTCATGTCCTCCACCCCTCTAAAAGGTTTGCTACCATTGCACTACTCTGTTTCTTGGGCAGTACCAGATGGTTTGGATGATTACCATTTTACACTACAATTTTAGATCTGGTACTGCAAGGCCTTTTTCCTTCTTATTTTTCCCCCTTAATTCCCTTGAGATTTTAGGCCCTTTCATCTTCCACATAAATTTTATTGTTATTTTTTTTCTAGTTCAATAAAATAGTTTTTGGGTAGTTTTATTGGGTGGGAATACATAAGCTAATTAATTTTGGTAGGATTGTCTTTTTTACTCTATTGGCTGGGACTATCTGTAAGCAATTGAAGTTTTTTTCCCAAATGTTTAGGTCTGTATTTGTGGAAAGTATTTTGTAATTATGTTACAATTATTGCTGGGTTTGGTTTGGTAGGGATATATTCAAATATTTTATATTGTCTAGAAATATTTTGAAAGGAATGTCTTTTTCTGTCTGTGATGGATCTATTTTATTGGTGGTAAATAATAATGCTGGTGATTAATACAGGTTTATTGTGTATCCTGTGAATTTGCTGACTTTATTTCTCTTAGTTTTTTGGTTGATTCTCAAGGGTTCTCTAAGCTTACCATTATATCAACTACAAAGAGAGATAACTTTGTTTTCTCATTGCCTTTTCTAATTCCTTCAATTCCTCTTTTCTATTCTTATTACGACTTTAGCAACTATTTCTAGAACAATATTAAATAGTAGTGATTTTGGGTATCCTTACAATAATCCTGTTCTTATTGCTATTGGTTTAATTTTCTATGCATTACAGATACTAGTTGCTGATGGTTTTAAATATATGGCATTTGTCACTTTGAAAAAGGTTCAATTTATTCCAGTTATTTCTAATATTCTTATAAGGAGCAGGTTTTGCATATTGTCAATGCTTTTTCTGTATCTATTGAACTATTCATGTGTTTTCAATTGGTTTTGGTATAGCTATAATCATTCATGGTGATGATTTTCCTGATATGGAACCATCCCTGCACTTCTCCCCTAAAATTCATCTGATTATGGTGTGTCATTCTTGTGGTTAAATGTTGAAATCTTCTTGCTAGTATTTTCTTTAAAAATTTAGCCTTCTTTCTTGTTTATTTTGGTTGGATTTATCTACTTCTAAATGAGGATGTTTGAGGCCCCCACTAGTAAACTTTTACCAGCTATTTCCTCCTATAACCGATGCAGAATACTTTTAGGAATTTAGATAATAATCCATTTAGTAAGGCTAGTTTAATATTAGGAAAACCATTCACATAATTGACCATATCAATAACCAAACTAACAGAAGTCACATGATTATCTCAATAGATGTAGAAAAAAACCTTTGACAAAATGCAACAACCATTCCTATTAAAAACACTAGAGAATATAAGAATAGGACCTTTCCTCAAAATGTTAAGCAGTATTTATTTAAATTTATTTTTTATTTAAATTTAAGCATTTCTATTTAAATTTTATTTAAATAAATAAATATGATTCAAGTTATTTATTTATTAGTTTAGGTGGGTGGCTTTTAAAAAAAAATAAATGAATGGTTTATTTAAAGCCATCAGTAATTATCATTTGCAATGGGAATAAGTTAGTAGCCTTCCTAATAAGCTCAGGAATGAAGCAAGGATGCTCATTATCACCACTATTATTTAATAATAAATTTCTTTTTCTTTCTTTTACATCTTCTTTTACATTTCTATAGCAATTAGAGAAGAAAAAGTAGTTGAAGGGATTAAAGTAGGCACTGAGTAAAGGAAGTTTATCACTCTTTGCAGATGATATGATAATATACTTATAGAATCTGAGAAAATCAACTAAAAAGCTGGTAGAAATAATTTTTAATTTTAGTAAAGTTGCAGGATACCAAACAAGTCCACATAAATCATCAGCATTTCAATTTATTTCCAATAAAAATCAGTAGCAAGCTTTAGAAAGAGAGACTCCATTTAAAATCACACTTGGTCCATGATGGGGAACCTATGGCATGCTTCCGAGAGATGGCACACATAGATGTCTCTGTGGGTATGCCTGCCAAGGATCCAGTTCCCCAAGCACACAGTGTGCTCATCCCTGCAACATAGGGTCCACCAGGGTTCCTAACTAGAAAGCCAGAGAAGGTGCATCTGGGCAGGTTACCTCCCCTTCTCCCCAGTAGTAGTTAGTAAGCCTGTCTCTTCAAGAAAGCATTCCTTAAAGGACAAGATTGCACCACCGCATTGAGAATATAATGGCTTCTTAATTACCTTTGGTCTGAGTGAGACAGTAAGTAATAATGTCTTCACTATCAGATGTTCTTACTATAAAAAGCATATTTGGGATTTTGGAATATGTCTTTTGAGTTTGTATTTTTTAAATGTTTAAAACTGCAGTATAGTGATTTAGGAATAAGTTTTATAAACCTGAGGCTAGGCCTCTTCCCTATTCTAAAATTCCCTTCCACTGTTTCATTCATAGGAAACCTCTATCACTCATGCAAAGGTAATTAAGAGGCCTTCATATTCTGAATGAAGTAGGAATCTATCTGCCAAGACAAACTAGAAAAAAATAATAAAAACCCCTGACAAAGGTCTAATTTCTTAAATTTATAAGGAACTAAGTCAAAAGTGCAAGAAATCAAGCCATTCCCCAATTGAGGAATGGTCAAGGGACATGGATAGGCATTTTTCAGATGAAGAAATAAAAACTATCAATAATCACATGAAAAAGTTTTCTAAATCCCTCGTGATTAGAGAAATGCAAATAAACAACTCCGAGATACCACCTCACACCTAGCAGATGGACCATTATGAAAGTAAAGGAAAATAATACATGTTGGAGAGGATGTGGCAAAATTGGGATACTAATACATTGCTTATGGTGCTGTAAATTGATCCAACCATTCTGGAAGGCAATTTGGAATTATGCCCAAAGGGCATTGAAGGAATGCATACCCGTTGATCCAGCAATACCACTAGTAGGTTTATACCCTAAAGAGATAATAATGAAAATTGCTTGTAGAAATATATTCATAGCCAAGCTCTTTGTGGTGGCAAAATACTGGAAAATGAGGGAATGTCCCTCAATTTGGGAATGGCTGAACAATTAGTGGTATATGATGGTGATGGAATACTACTGTGCTAAAAGGACTGGACAAATCTCCAGGAACTGATGCAGACTATGATGCAGAGTAGAAACAAGAAAACATTACACACAGAATGTGAAACATTGTGGAACAATCTAATGTAATGAATGTTGCTACTACAAGACAATCCTAAGGGACTTATGAGAAAGAATGCTATTCATATGAAGAGAAAGAACTGTGTGTGTAGAAATATAGAAGAAAAACAAATGAGTTGTCATTGGTTTATATGGATATATGATTAGGATTCGGTTTTAAAAGATTGATCTATTGCAAAAATGAATAATATGGAAATAGGTATGTGATAATATCTGTATAACCCAGTGGAAGTATTTATTGGATCCAGGAGGGAGAAGAAAGAGAGGAGGAAAAGAAAATGAATAATGTAAACATGGAAAAATATTTTTTTAAAAAAGATATATGAGTTCAACTTGTAAAAAATAAAATAAAAAAGAGAATATGCATTTAGTGAACATATGTTAAATATTGTTTCATTATGATATAATATTCCCTTATCTCTTGATTTTATTCATTTTTACTTTTGCTTTGACTGAGATAATAATTACTAGCACTGTTTTTTTTTTATTTTGGCTAAGGCCTAGTAGGTTCTGCTTTTGCCTATTTTACTCTCTGTATGTTTACTGTTCTAAAAGTATTTCTTTTAGATAGTAGAGTGGGGATTTCTGGTAAGGTAGATTCTTACATAGCTGATTGAAGATGACTGTTATTTTTACTTTGCACTAGTTCCAATGAATATAAGCTTCAAGTATAGCTATCCCCAACCTTCTACTCTAACTATATTTTCCTCTTATCTGTTTCTTAATGAAAGCTAGTTTTCCCACTTTTATCTCTCCTCTATTCTCTTGATGTGTTTCTCTTTTTCCAGCCTTAAGTTTTGTACATCAACCTATCTTTTTTGGCTTCCTTCATTCTTTTCCTGTATACTCCATTTTATTATCTTAGGTACTTTAAATAGATTTCATACTTTAAATACCATGCCTTTCTTAATTATCTT
The DNA here is from genome assembly GCF_016433145.1 of Gracilinanus agilis. Taxonomy (NCBI): domain Eukaryota; kingdom Metazoa; phylum Chordata; class Mammalia; order Didelphimorphia; family Didelphidae; genus Gracilinanus; species Gracilinanus agilis. The sequence goes on from NC_058132.1 coordinate 516,712,974, forward strand.
AAGTATCTCCTTTAAAGATATGAATATTTATTCAAATGAATTTAATTTTTTTTTCCCTCTGGCTTCTTGTGGTACTTTTTCTTTACCCTGGGAGTTTTAAATCTGGCTATAGTAATCCTGAGATATTTTATTTTATAAAATTGCTAATACTGAAAATGAAAAGAGTGAAGTCACCTCCAATGAAGAAGAAACTAAAGCAATTATTAACAGCTATTTTGTCCAATTATATGACAATAAATCTGACAACTTAGGCAAAATGGATAAATATTTACAAAAATATAAACTGCCTAGATTAACAAAAGTGAAAAAAAGAATACTTAAATAATCCTATCTCAGGAAAAGAAATTGAACAAGCCATCAATGAACTCTGTAAGAAAAAATTTCCAAGGCCAGATGATTCACAAGACTATTTTATCAAACTTTTAAAGAACAACTCATCCTAACACTACATAAATAATTTAGCAAAAATAAGCAAAGGAGTTCTATAAAATTATTTTTATGACAAATATGGTGCTGATACCTAACCCCAGGAGATAAAAAACAAAGAAAGAAGATTATAGACCAATTTCCTTAATGAATATTGATGCAAAAATCTTAAATAAAATCTTAAAAAAGGGACTATAGCAATTCATCATGAGGATTATTCACTATGAGCAGGTGGGATTTATACCAGGAATGCAAGACTGACTTAATATTAGCAATATTATCAGCATAATTGACCATATCAATAACCAAACTAACAGAAATCACATGATTATCTCAATAGATTCAGAAAATGCCTTTGACAAAATATAACACCCACTCCTATTAAAAACACTCAAAAGAATAGGAATAAAAGAGTCTTTCCATAAAATAATGAGTAATATCTATCTAAAACCATGAGCAAATATCAACTGCAATGGGGATAAGTTAGAAGCCTTCCCAATAAGATCAGGAGTGAAACAAGGAGGCCCATTATGATCACTATTACTTAATATTGTATAACAAATGTTGGCTTAGCAATGAGAAGAAAAATAAATTGAAGCAGTTAAAGTAGGCAATAAGGAAACTAAACTATCTCTTTGCAGATGATATGATGGTATACTTAGAGAATCAGAGAATCAACTAAAATAATTTGAAATAATGAATAACTTTTGCAAGTTGCAGGATACAAAATAAACCAACATAAATCAATAATATTTCTATATGTTTCTAACAAATTACAGCAGCAAGAGTTAGAAAGAGAAATTCCAGTTAAAATCAGTATAGATCAGTGGTGGCAAACCTTTTAGAGACTGCTTTGCTGTGCCTTGCCACCTTCTGAGTGCCAGGTATGCATTGCCCCTCTCCCTTACCCCACACAGGAGAGGGAAAAAACACTCCCATTGGGCTGCTGGGCAGAGGAGCAAGTGATGTGAGGAATGTCCTCAGCAAGTGTAGAGAAGGGAAGGGTAGTGGCCCAAGCACTCTGCTCCCCTCCAGCTCTTGTTATACAGGGTGATATGGTGCTTCTGTGAGATGGGCCTGATAAGCTGGCCCAAGATCCTAGATGGTATATGGGCTACCTGAATGGCTACCAAGGTGTGCTAGTAATCACCAGGGCTTATAAATGTTCAGCTCAGCTAAACACTTAACCCTACAAACAGTGCCCAAGCCAAAGTGAATAGGTGAGAGATGATATCACCTCACACCTAGCTGATTGGCTAAAATGATAGAAGGGGAGAGTAATGAATGTTGGAGGGGATGTGGCAAAATTGGGACATTAATGCAGTGCTGGTGGAGTTGTGAACTGATCCAACCATTCTGAATGGCAATTTGGAACTATGCCCAAAGAGCAATAAAAGACTGCCTGCCCTTCGAGCCAGCCATAGAATTGCTGGGTTTGTACCCCAAAGAGATCATATATAAACACACTTGTACAAAAATATTTATAGCCATGCTTTTTGTGGTGGTAAAAAACTGGAAAACGAAAGAATACCCTTCAATTGGGGAATGGCTGAACAAATTGTGGTATATGCTGGTGATGGAATACTATTGTGCTCAAAGGAACAATAAACTGGAGGAATTCCATGTGAACTGAAAAGACCTCCAGGAATTGATGCAGAGTGAAAGGAGCAGAACCAGGAGAACATTCTACACAGAGGCTGATACACTGTGGTAAAATTGAATGTAATAGACTTCTGTACAAGCAGCAATGTAATGACCCAGGACAATTATAAGGAATTTGTGGAAAAATGCTACCCACATTCTGAGGAAGAACTGCAGGAGTGGAAACACAGGAGAAAAGCAAATTCTTGAACACATGGGTTGATGCGGTCATGGTTGGGGATGTGACACTAAACGACCACCAAATGCAACTATCAATAATACGTAAATAAGTCTTGATTGATCACACATGTTAAAACCAGTGGAAATGCACATTGGATATGGGGAGGTAAAGGGAGGTGAAGGTGAAAGTAAAAACAAGAATCATGTAACTATGGAAAATGTTTCTAAAAAAAATAAAATATTAAAGAAACAACAACAAAGTGAATAGGTGAGAAGCTGTATATTGATCCACACAACTCCTCTGGTTACTTGGCTTGGGGTTGGGTTAATGGATAAGGTTTATAATAAGGATAGTAATTGATAAAGTTGGATTAACATAGTTTACTGTGATTTACCCAACTATTCCCATTCCCCTTAGAGATATCTATTAGGTTGTCCTTTAGAATGACACCAGTCTTCACTTAGTTTAAAGGCTTTAATACTACTAAACTCAAAGGGGTAGGATCCAGGATAAGGAAAGTGATGTTGGGGATGGCTATGCTAATCTAATGGGAGGTAGAATAAGCTAATCAATCACTAACAAGCTGGCAGCTGGCTGGAGAGGTTCTTCTCCTTCACAGGCCCTGGTCAGACTGGGCTGTGGCCTAGACTAGGTAAGAGGAGGGCTTATGATCTTCTTTTGATAGATGTTTGATGTATATCTCTCAGCCCTATTCAGCAATGGGTGAATTGATTACTTGAGGCAATAAGGTACAGATGCTGGAGTGCAGGTCTATAGGCCTACCCACCCTCACCATCCAGGACCCTTCTCAAAACTAAGACCCTGAAGGGATCAGCCCCTGGGTTTTTATAGTGGTGTTAACAAATGTCTTTTGTCCTTGGCTCATGCCATCTGGGTAAATTCTAAATTCTATAACTGACAGTCTGCCACTCAAGTTGGTCTCCATCTTCTTCCCAGAAGTTGCGTATTATATTCTGAAGGTTATGATTTGCCCACCTTACTACCGCACAGGGAAGGGAGAAAGCACTCTATTCAAGCTGCTGGGTGGAGTTGAGAGCGAACTGAAAAAAAATGTCCTCAGCACATTTGAAGAAGGAGAAGAGAGTGACCTGATCCCTCTGCTCCCACCCCCAAATCTGCCACCTCTGAACTAACCACCTTACCTCCTGAGTGCTCCCATTGGGCTTCTAGGCAGGGGGGGGGTGGGTGAAGTGAAAAAACCTCATCAGGCATGGTGAAGAGGGGTAAGGAAGTATCTCCTCAGCAGTCCTTCTACCTTTTTAGTAATGAAATCTGGTGGGGGTAGGTGGTGGCACATTTCCACAGAGACAGCTCTGTATCCTATCTTTGGCAAACATGCCATAGGTTTGCTATCATGGCTGTAGACAATATAAAATACTTGGGGATGTATTTGACAAGACAAATACAGGAATTATATTATCACAGTTACAAAACACTTTTTAAAAGAATAAGTTAGATTTGAACAATTTGGAAAATATCAATTGTACATGGGTAGGCCAAACTAATAAGAAAAATGATAATTCTACATAATTTAATTTAATTATTCAGTCTCATAACAATTGAACTACCAAAAAACTATTTAATAGAATTTAAAGAAATAATGACAAAATTCATCTGGAAGAAAAAAAAGTTGAAGAATATCAAGAGAGCTAATGAAAAATATTGAAGGATGATGCCCTAATGGTACCAGATCTTAAACTATATTACAAATTAGTAATCCAAATAATCCAGTACTAGCTAATGAATATAAAGGTTAATTGATGGAATATATTAGAGATAAATGACCTCAGAAACTTAATGTTTGATAAACCCAAATATCCTAGCTTTTTGTAAAAGAATTTGCTATCTGACAAAAACTGCTAGAAAATTTGGAAAACAGTATGGGAAAAATTAGGTATAGATCAATATCTTATACCCTATAACAAGACAGGGTCAAAATGGGTATATGATTTGGATATAAAGGGTAAAATTATATGTAAATTAGGGGAATATAGAATAATATAATGCAAATCTCTGGAAAAGGGAGTGAATTTATGACAAACAAGAGATAGAGAACAACACAAGATATAAAATGAATAATTTTTTAACCCTTAACTTCTGTGTATTGGTTCATAGGTAGAAGAGTGGTAAGGGTAGGCAATGGGGGTCAAATGACTTGCCCAAGGTCACACAGCTGGGAAATGTCTGAGGATGGATTTGAACCTAGGACCTCCCATCTCTAGGCCTGATTCTCAATCCACCGAGCTACTCAGCTGCCCCAAAATGAATAATTTTGACTGGAAAATTTAAAAGTTTTTTTGTAAAAACAAAACCAATGTAACTAAGAATAGAAGGGAAACAACAAGGTGGGGAAAAATTTTATAACAAATTTCTCTCATAAAAGTTTCATTTCTCATATATGGAGAGAACTAAGTCAACTTTTTATGAACACAAGTCATTCATCAATCAAAAATGGCCAATGCCTATGAATAAGCAATTTTCAGATGAAGAAATTGAATTTAAGAATCATATGAAACAGTGTTCTAATTTCGTCTTGATTAGAGAAATGCAAATTTAAAAACTCAGTTGTATCACTTTACACAGTATGACACTTTACATCAGTATGACAGTAAAGGAAAATGATAAATGTTGCAGGGGATGTGGCAAAATTAGGACACTAATGCATTGCTGGCAGAGTTGTGAACTAATCCAAACATTCCAGAGGTCAAATTGGAATTACATCCAAAAGGTTTTGAAAATGCATATGTTTTGATTCAGGAATATCACTATGAGGTCAATATCCTAAAGAAATAAGGAAAAAAGGAGAAAGTACCTACTTGAATAAAAATGTTTATACCTTCTCTTTTTGTAGTGACAAGGAATTGGAAATTAATGGGATATCCATCAATTGGAGAATGGCTAAACAAATTTTGTTATATGACGGTGATGGAATACTATTATACTAGAAGGCAGGGGTTGGCAACCTTTTTGGCTGTGAGAGCCATAAACACCACATTTTTTTAAATGTAATTTTGTGAGAGCCATATAGTACTCACAGTGGGCACTCCTGTAACAGTGCATACTCCTGTAACAGTGACTGAAAAAAATTGACTTTATGGCTCCTGCAGAAAGAGTCATATCTGTCCCTCAAAAGATCCATATATGGCTTGAGAGCCGTACGTTGCTGACCCCTGTTATAAGGAACGATGAACAGCATGATTTCAAAAATCTAGGAAGATCTACATGAACTGATGCAGAGTGAAATGAGCAAAACCATGAAAACATTGGACACAGTGACAATAATAGTGTGGAATGATCAATATTACTTAGCAACTATCTGCAATACAACAATCGAGGATAACTTGAGGGAGTTATGACAAAGAATGCTGTCCAGCTCCAGAGAAAGAATTGTTGAGGTTGGAATGCAGAGGAAAACATAATTTTTTTTTTACTTTTGTATTCGGGTTTATGTTTGGGAGGTTTGGTTTTACAAGATTACTCACAAAATGAACAAGATGGGAATATCTTCTGTGTGATAATACATATATAACCCAGTAGAAAAAAATACAGTGAGCAGAAAGGAAAAAAATAGAAAAGATTATCTCTCTTAGATTTATTTTCCACTTTGGTTGTTTTTCCAAAAGTTATTTCACATTTTCTTCTATGTTTTTATTTTTTATACTTTGTTTTATAGTTTCTTCATGTCTTATGGAGTCATTAGCTTTCAATTGCTTAATTCTGATTTTGTAGACATGCTTTTCCTGAGTAAACTTCTGTACCTTCTTTTCCATCTGGCCCATTCTACTTTTTAAAGAATTGTTTTCCACAGTGAATTTAATACCTCTTTTTAGATATGGCCAATTCTAACTTTCAAGAAGTTTTTTCTCTTCAGTGGATTTTTTTGTATTTCTTTTGTCAATTGGCCTATTCTGTTAATATTAAAGTATTAAGTTCTTCAATATTTTTGTGCCTCCTTTACCAAGCTGTTGCCTCTTTATTTCATGATTTTCTTGGATCATTCCTATTTCTTTTTTTCTATTTTTTCTTTTTTAATTTTTATTTAGAATATTTTCCCATGGTTACATGATTCATAATTACGTTTCTCTCACTCTTATCTCCCCCCTCCAAAAGCTGACAAGCAGTTCCACTGGCTTATACATGTATCATTGTTCAAAACATATTTCTGTTATTCATATTTTCAGTAGAGTGATCCTTTAACATCAAAACCCCAACAGCATCCCTATTGCACTACCTGATCAAGCATATATTTTTCTAATGCATTTCTGGTTCCATAATTCTTTCTTTGGATGTGTATAGAATTCTTTCTCACAATTTCCTCTGGATTGTCCTGGGTCATTGCCTTGCTGCTGGTAAAAAAAAGTCTATTACATTCGATTGTGCCATAATGCTTCAGTCTCTGTGTATAATATTCTTCTGATTCTGCCCTTTTTGTTCTGCATCAGTTCCTGGAGGTCATTCCAGTTCACATGGAATTCCACCATTTCTTTATTCCTTTCAGCACAATAATATTCCATCACCAACATATACCACAAGTTAATGAGCCATTCCCCAATCAATGGACAGCTCCTCATTTTCCAAATTTTTGCCACCACAAAGAGCATGGTTATAAACATTTTTGTACAAGTCTTTTTCCTTCTTATCTCTTTGGGGTACAAACCCAGCAGTGGTATGACTTGATCAAAAGGCAGACAGACTTTTAAAGCCCTTTGGATATAGTTCCAAATTGCCATCCAGAATGGATGGATCAATTCACAAGTCCACCAGCAAGGCATTAATGTCCAAATTTTGCCACATTCCCTCCAACATTTATTACTTTCCTTTGCAGTCATTTTAGCCAATCTACTAGGGATGAATGGTACCTCAGAGTTGTTTTGATTTGCATTTCCCTAATCAGGAGGGATTCTCATTTCTTTTCCAAAATTTTTCCTATTTCTATTTTTATTTTTTAAATCATTTTTGAATTCCTTGATTAGCTTTCTTGGGCTTAAGACTAATTTATACTTTTCTTTTTTTAGTTTATTTTTTTAAATTTTTATTTAATTAATTAATTTAGAATAGTTTTTGATGCTTACATGCTTCATGTTCTTTCCTTCCCCTCCTCCCAATTCCTCCTATAGCCAATAAGCAATTCCACTGAGTTTTACCTGTATCAATGTTCAGAACCTATTTCCACATTATTAATATTTTGCACTAGGCTACTCCTTTAGAGTCAATATCCCCAATCATTTCTCCATCAACCCATGTGATAAAGCAGTTTTTTTCTTCTGTGTTTCCACTCCAAGAGTTCTTCCTTTGAATGTGGATTGTGATCTTTCTCATAAGCCCCTCTTGAGTGGTCCTGAAAAATTTTATTGATGGTAGTAGAGAAGTCCCTTACATTTGATTGTACAACAGTGTATCAGCCTCTCTGTATATGGTTCTCCTGGCTCTTCTCCTTTCACTCTGCATCAATTCCTGGAGGTCATTCTAGTTCACATGGAATTCCTCCAGTTCTTTATTCCTTTGAGCACAATATTATTCCATCACCATCAGATACCACAATTTTTTCAGCAATTCCCCAATTGAAAGGCATTCTCTCATTTTCCAAATTTTTTGTCACCACAAAGAGTATGGCTATAAATATTTTAGTACATGTAACCTTAAGAAGAATTGATGGCTGAAAAGTGCTCAGCAACATCTCACACCAAAGGCATGAGTCCTTGCTGCATATCTCATATACCAATATAAGAGGCAGTATTGTACAGTAGAAAGAGCACTGATTCTAGATTCAGAAAACAGCTTCACATCTCATCTCTAATGCTTATTACCTGTGACCTTGTGCAAGTCACTTAACTTCCATGGGCTTTAGTTTCCTCATTTACAAAGTGAGACAATTAAATCAAATGACTTTAGAAGTCAACTCTGAGACTTAAATCTATACTTCTAATGTGAGGAAATGAGTGCTGCAACATTCTCTGTACTCTAATACCATTGAATATTTTTTGTCTTTAACTTTTAATTTTTTAATTTTTTTCATTTGAATTTTTTTCAATTGCATATCAAAACAATTTTTGACAGTTGATAGCTGATATTCCGCAATTCAGATTCTTTCCCTCTCTACTTCACTTTATCCCTTCCTAAAGTGATAATGAGTATGCTATAGATTATACCTGTGATATTCCTCATTTCATGAGAGAAGATGCATATCACAAATAAAATAAACAACTCAAGAAATGAAGTAAAAAATAGCACACTTGGATCTGTAATCGGCCTAAATTGTTACTTCTTTGGCTGTGAATAGCATTTTTCATCTTGAGTGCCTTTGGGGTTATCTTAGAATCTTCCATTGCTGATAATAGTTTAGTCTTTCACAGTTGACTATTGTACACAATTTCTGTTACTTTATACAGTTTTCTCTGGTTCTGCTAACTTCACTTTGAATCAGTTTATCTAAGTATTTCCACTTGTTTTAAAATAATCCTATTCAGCTTTTCTTGTGGCACAATAGTATTGTATTATAATCATTTATCAGAATTATCAGAATTTATCAGAATAATCAAAACTATAGTTTAGTAATTCTACAAATGATGGACATCCTCTGAGTTTCTAAATTCTTTGTCATTACTAAAATCGCTGCTAAAATATTTTTGTATGAGGAGGTTCTTTTCTCATCTTTTTGATCTCTTTGTAATACAAAACCAATAGGGAATGATTTATGTCTCTTCAGTTGTGATTTCATATTGCACTCCAGAATGATTGTAACAGTTTACAATTCTACAAAGTGTATTAGTGTTCCAATTTTCCTGTATCCCCTCCAACATTTATTATTTTCCTTTTTCGTCATATTAATCAATCTGATAAGTTTGAGACTATATCAGGTTTTTTAAAACTTGAATTACCTTAATAAATAGTGATTTTGATAATTTTTCATGACTATAAATAGTTTTAGTTTTTTCTTCTGAGGACTGCCTATTCCTTTGTCCATTGATGAATTAGAAAATGCTTATATATTTAAGAACTAAAGCCTTTTGCAGAGACACATGCTATAAACTGTCTTCCCATTTTTGTTTACCTTCTAATCTTAGTTGCATTGGTTCTAACTGTACAAAACCTTTTATTTAATTTAATGTGATCAAAAATATCTATTACTTTTCTTATAAGGTTCTCTTTTTCTTATTTAGCAACAAACTACCTCCTTATCCAAAGGTCAGCAGGTAAATTTTCCATGTTCCCCTAGTTCATTTATATCATTCTTTATTTCTAATCAAAAATCCATTTTGAATACATGTTTGTATGTGTTGTGAGATGTTGGTTTGGGTCTAGTTTTTGCTGTACTGATTTCTAGTTTTTGTAGTACTTTTTATGAAGTAGTAAATTCTTCCCTCAAAAGGACTTTTTACATATAGTAGTCTGGCTTCACTCTGAAAAAGCTAGAGTTACTACATCTGCTCCTCAGAGTCATCAGGATTAATTTGAGGTATTGGACTTTTTTAAAAAAAATTGTCAGTGTCAACAGCTTGAGCCACTTGGGTTTTGTACCTTTCACACTTGCTATTGACCAACAATGACTAACATCTCCCAGTTCCATTTAGCAATTTAATACCAATTAGTTTTAGAAAAGATGATTTATTTCAAAGTTATAGCAAAACAAAACTGTAAACATTTCCCCTATGACTTGGAAGCACAATCTTCATACATCCTACATTGGAGATTATTTTTCAGAATATGGTCAAATTAAAAAAAAATTATCAGTCCTATCAAAATCATACCCAAATTTGGATATATCCAAATATATCATCACCCAATTATTCTTATCACAGATACTAGTAAGAGCAGGTCCCAGATGTCACACACACACACACACACACACACACACACACACACTCACTCTTTGACCTTCAAAGTATTATGGATTGGCTTCAAAACTCAGCATGCCTGAATTTCTAGAGAATAGCTCTCCTGGCCTTTCAAAATTCACTAGCTTGGAAGTTCCAATGCCCCTAAAATGGAAAAAAATAAAAGCAAAAGAAATGAAGTCCCTTTCACAGATACATATTTTAGTTTTGATGGAGATGTCCAAGTCCCCATCCTTCACGGCATTGTCTCTCATCAGAAGCTCTTGGATAATTACTGAAACTAAGAGATAGAAGCCAAGGTTTATGAGTCAAGACTTTTCTTAATGATGTAGTTATCAGATCACTCCCCTCCCCAAAACTAATTTTAGAAGGTTTATACATACTTCAAAATCTCTCCATTACACTGCCATGATACTTTATGACTTTCCCAGAGATAGACTTTTACATGAGTGGAAATTCAGAGGTATTTTGTGTATGTATATGCTTAGTCCTTGTTGAATATATATGCATTCTTTTTTTTTCTTAGAAGTGGCCATAATTATTTATAATTTATTATTATTATTTGATATATGCCAAAATGCTCTAATCTGGTTGTTAAAAAAATGAGTGTAGCCTGAAAAAGTGTGCTGTGACTAATTTTTATCTATTTCACCTATATGTGTATCTTTCCTAAAACAATGCTGAGTTAATAATGATAGAGTTTTACTTATTTATATTTTCTCTGTAGTACCAGAAAGGTTTCTTGAGTCCCATTTCAGATATATTCAGGTCTTCCTTAAAATGTTACTAACCACACTTTTTCCTCTACTTTTCAGCTTTCAAAATAAATATATTTTGGTGATAATATTACATAGTTATTTCTTAATGGACATCTAGATTCCACCTACTTCTTTTGTGATAACACCTCATTTTAGGATTATATTCTATTTATATGGGGCTAACTATAGCTGTATCATCTTTGACTTCCTTTAAAACCATCCAATTATATCCCCAAAGAGATAAAAGAATGGTAAAGGGCCTCTTTGTTCAAAAATATTACTAGCTGTGCTTTTTGTGGTGGCAAAGTATTGGAAACTAAAGAGATGTTGCTCAATTGGGGAATGGCTGAAGAAATTGTAGTATATGATGGTGATAAAATAATATTGTGCAATGAAGAATGATGAACAGGAAGATTTCAGAAAGAACTGTAAAGACCTATGTGAACTGATGCAGAATGAAATAAGCAGAGCTAGGGAAACACATACTCACTAAGTGAAATATTGTGGCATGATCAAATGTGATACTTTCTATTAACAGTAATACAATGATCAATGACAATTTTGAGGGACTTATGAAAAAGAATGTTATCCACATCTAGAGAAATAACTGTTGGAATAGAAATGCAGATGAAAATATATGATTTATCATCTGTATATTTTGGCATATGATTTGGGGTTTTTAGCTTTATAAGATTATTATCTTACAAAAATGAATAATATTGAAATATGTTTTGAGTGATAATACATGTATAACCTAGTTGAATTACTTGTCTGCTCCAGGAAGGGAGAGGAAAGAGGGGAGGGAGACAACATGAATCAAGTAAATTTACATGGAAAACATGTAAATTTATTATTGGAATAAAGTAAAAATAAATATTAATTTAAAAAATAAAGAAGGCTTGGCAAAATAAAAAGCTAAAAAAACCCACCCAACTATACATTACTGTTACAGCTGTAGAATGCTTATTATGGTTCAATTTTGATCACTTTCTATCGGTAGAAGAGAACATTTATCTTTGATCTACAGAACAGGAGGAAAGGTATTTTTTTTCATTGTCAGTCTGTAAAGCAAGCCACTATACCATTCAGACTAAAAGAAAAGAATGATGGTTGTATTTTAAAATAGTTTGATTTAAACTGGAATAAGGACAAATATTTGTTATTATTTTTATTACTAAAAATAACAATGATAATTATAATTCATACATTAAATTAGTTTTCACAGAATTTTACATCTGCCTATACATTTGATTCTCATAACTATTCTGGAAGGTAGATGCTATTTTTATTTGTATTTTATAAATGTATAAACTGTTCTATAAAAATGTCATGTGTCTTGCTCAGGGTTACATAGTATCTGAGGCAAGTCCTAAACTTATAATGTATTAGGAATAGAAATAGAAAGTCACTATAGATAGACTGACAGATAAGTATTACTTTCAGTCCCAAAAATCTTAGTGCAACTTTAATAACCTCAGGAGTAGAAGTTTCTGGGTTAAGATGGCGGGAGAGTAAAAAGGAGCTGCTTAACCTCTCCTAACCCACACATATAGGACTCCTCAAGAAGACATAAAAACAAATCCAGACAAACAAAGGGACCTCACAACAGGGTGCCGCATTGAAGGTACATGGAATCATGGCATTTCCATGCTATAAAGGGGTGAAACAGCTCTCACTGAAACATAAGCTGAGAAACAACCCCCCCCCATACCACTTATAATGCCAAAGCCAGCACAAAAGAGTTAGAGCAAATTTGGAGCACCCATTAAGTCCTTGGCAGCTACCTAGGATCACCAGGGCCTGCTCTTGAATGCAGCAAGACTTAAGACACCAAGAGGCTAAATAACATGTGGACTTCGAACAAAGACCCTGAGTGCAGGCGCAGACAGATCCTGAGCTCAGGCTAGGACCTTGGGTGGGGACCCAGTGCAGAGGGGAGCATGACTGTAGAAGCAGTGCCCTGAGACTCTTAAAGGAGCTTTAGGCAGAGGAACAAGCAAGGGGATCACCAGGAGGCTTGACCCTGAGTACAACTAGACCTGAGACCTCAGGAGCCTAAAGAGTGCAGACAGACCCTGGGTGTGAGGATAAAGCTGAAAGGGCTCTGGGCTAAAAATGACAAGCCAGACACAGAAACCCCAGAAGAGAAAGATCAAGGAGAAACCTTTAACACTTGACAACTTTTACACACACACAAAAAAATCCAGACAACAGAGCAAACAGCAGAGGAGAACAAACAAGTAACCATATCCAAACCTTCCCAAAAAAGTGAAAACTGGTCACAATCTATTGAAGAGTTCAAATCTGAGATGATGAGAAAGATGGAAGAGATCTGGCAAGAAAATAACAGTTTAAAAGGCAGAATTTTGCAATTGGAAAGTGAGGCAAGTAAATTGAAGACCAAAAATGACCAGATTGAAAAAGAAAACCAGTCTCTAAAGGCTGGAATTTAGCAATTAGAAAGTAATGATCTCTCAAGACAGCAAGAACGAATAAAACAAAGTCAAAAGACTGATAAAACTGAAGGAAACATGAAATATCTCAATGAGAAATTGACAGATCAAGAAAACAGAGCTAGAAGAGACAACTTGAGAATCACTGGTCTTCCTGAAAAAGCAGAAATTAATTGAAATTTGGACTCCATACTAAAAGAAATTATTCAGCAAAACTGCCCTGAACTTCTACAACAAGAGGGCAATATAGACATTGAAAGGATCCATAAGATCACCTTCTACAATAGACCCTGAAAAGACAACCCCCAGGAGTATAATAGCCAAATTCAAGAGCTTCCAAGTAAAAGAAAAAATTTTATAAGAAGCCAGAAAGAGACAATTCAGATATGAAGGAGCACCAATCAGGATCACACAGTATCTGGCAGCCTTCACACTAAAAGACAGCAAGGCTTGGAATATGATATTCAGGAAGGTAACAGAACTGAGTCTACAACCAAGGATCCATCAAAATTGACTATATACTTCCAGGGGAAAGTTTGGGCATTCAACAAGATAAAAGATTTCCAAGTATTTGCACAGAAAAGACCAGGACTAAATGGAAAGTTTGATATCCAACCACACAAATTAAGAGAAAAATGAAAAGATAAATAAGAAACAGAGGGGAAAGAAAGAAAATTCTTATTTTTTTTTAATTTGTCTCTTTAAGGGCTTCAATAAAATTGAATTATTTCTATTCCTATGTGGAGAAATATACTAAATGGTCTAAGATGATATGGGGGTGGGTGGGAAAGAAGGGGGTGAATAGTAGAGGACACCAAGATGAATGAATAAGAAAAAGAGGATGTTTTATTACACAAAAGAAGGCATGGGAAATGGGAAGGGATGAATACTATTATAAGAAGGAGAGGAAGAGAGAATTAAGAGGTAATATTTAAACCTTACTCTCAGTGAAATTAACCCTGAGAGGGAAAAGTAGTTATATCCATTGGGATATAAAACTCTATCTAACCCTACTGAGAAATTAAGAAGGGATAAACCAAGGGGAGCAGGGGTGTGGGGAGGTCATAAAAGGGAGGGGAGAAGAAGGGGGAGGGAATTCATTAGGCCTATAAAAATAGGGGAATAATAAGGGAGGAGGTAGAAAGGAAAGTAAATCCAGGGAGGGGACAAGGGTTACTGACTTAAAGCAAACCACTGGTTTTGGGGTGGACATACACAGGTTTAAGGTAAAGGGCTTGAGCAAAATCTTTTGGGCTTCAAATGAGAAAAAAGAAGGCAGGTGTGGCTATCATGATTTCTGAAAAAGCCAAAGTAAAAATAGATACGATTAAAAAGACAGGGAAGGTGGGGCAGCTGGGTAGCTCAGTGGATTGAGAGCCAGGCCTAGAGACAGGAGGTCCTAGGTTCAAATCCGGCCTCAGACACTTCCCAGCTGTGTGACCCTGGGCAAGTCACTTGACCCCCATTGCCTACCCTTACCACTCTTCCACCTATGAGTCAATGCACAGAAGTTAAGGGTTTAAAATAAAAAAAAAAAAGACAGGGAAGGTAATTACATCCTGATAAAAGGCAGTATAGACAATGAGGAAATAACAGTGCTCAATATGCATACAGCAAATGGCATAGCATCCAAATTTGTAAAGGAGAAACTGGCAGAACTCAAGAAGGAAATAGATAGTAAAACCATACTAGTAGGAGACCTAATATTCCTCTTTCAGATCTAGATAAATCAAACCAAAAAATAAATAAGAAAGAGGTAAGAGAGGTGAATGAAGTCCTAGAAAATTTAGATTTAATTGATATGTGGAGAAAAATAAACAGGAACTAAAAGGAATACACCTTCTTTTCAGTTGCACATGGTACATTCACAAAGATTGATCATGTAATAGGTTATAGAAACATTGCAAAAAAATGCAAAAGATCAGAAAAATAAATGTAATCTTCTCAGATCATGATGCAATAAAATAATAGTTTTTGAGGGCACCTGGACAGGCAAATCAAAAACTAATTGGAAATTAAATAATATAATTCTCCAAAACCAATTAGTCAAAGAAGAAATCATAGAAATAATCAACAATTTTATTGAAGAGAATGACAATGATGGGACATCCTACCAAACTCTGTGGGATTCAGCTAAGGCAGTACTCAGGGGGAAATTTATATCCTTGAGTGCATACATTAACAAATTAGGGAGGGCAGATATTAGTGAATTGGGCAGGTAACTTAAAAAATGAGAAAGCAAGCAAATTAAACATCCCCAGATGAAAACCAAATTAGAGATACTAAAAATAAAGGGAGTAATTAATAAAATCAAAAGTAAAAGAACTATCGATTTAATAAATAAGACTAGAAACTGGTATTTTGAAAAAAAACAGATGAAATAGACAAAGTACTGGTCAATCTAATAAAAAAAAGGAAAGAAGAAAATGAAATTGACAGTATCAAAAATGAAAAGGAGACCTCACCTCTAATGAAGTGGAAATTAAGGCAATCTTTAAAAACTATTTTGCCCAATTATATAGCAATAAATATAGCAATCTAGGTGATATAGATGAATATTTACAAAAATATAAATCTCCTAGGTTTATAGCAGAAGAAATAGAATACCTAAATAATGCTGTATCACAAAAAGAAATTGAACAAGCCATCAAAGAACTCCCTAAGAAAAAATTGTCAGGGCCTGATGGATTCAAAAGTGATTTCTATCACACATTCAAAGAGTAACTAATCCCAAATAATACAAATTATTTGATATAATAAGCAAAGAAGGAGTCCTACCAAATTCCTTTTATGACACAAATATGTTACTGATTGCAAAGCAAGGTAGATCAAAAACAGAGAAAGAAAACTACAGACCAATCTCCCTAATGAGCATAGATGCAAAAATCTTAAATAGAATACTAGCAAAGAGACTCCAGCTAGTGATCAAGAGTATTATCCACCATGATCAGGTGGGATTTATACCAGGAATGCAAGGATGGTTCAACATTAGGAAAACCATCCACATAATTGACCATATCAACAATCTAACAAACAAAAATCACATGATTATCTCAATAGATTCTGAAAAAGCCTTTGACAAAATACAGCACCCATTCTTATTGAAAACCCTGGAAAGTATAGGAAAAGAAAGACCTTTCCTAAAAATAATAAACAGTATATGTCTAAAACCATCAATAAGCATCACATGCAATGAGAATAAATTAGAAGCCTTCCCAATAAGATCAGGAGTGAAACAAGGATGCCCATTATCACCTCTATTATTTAACATTGTACTAGAAACACTAGCAGTAGCAATCAGAGGAGAAAAAGAAATTGAAGGTATCAAAATAGGCAATGAGGAAACTAAGCTATCACTCTTTGCAGATGATATGATGGTATACTTAAAATATCCTAGAGAATCAACTAAGAGGCTAGTAGAAATAAACAACGACTTTAGCAAAGTTGCAGGATACAAAATAAACCCACATCAATCATCAGCATTTCTATATATTTCCAACACACTAGAGCAGCAAGAAGTAGAAAGAGAAACACCATTTAAAATCACCCTAGAGAATATAAAATACTTGGCAATCTATCTACTAAAACAAACACAGCAATTATACGAAAACAACTACAAAACACATTCCAAACAAATAAAACTAGATCTAAACAATTGGAAAGCCATTGATTCCTCATGGGTAGGATGAGTTAACATAATAAAAATGACCATTCTACCCAAATTAATTTACCTATTTAGTGCCATACCTATCAAACTACCAAAAAACTTTTTCACTGAATTAGGAAAAACTATAACCACGTTCATATGGAATAACAAAAGATCAAGAATATCAAGGGAAATAATGGGAAAAAATGTGAAGGAAGGGGGCCTAGCAGTACCAGATATTAAACTATACTATAAAGCAGCAGTCATTAAAATGTTATGGTACTGGTTAAGAGACAGAAGGGAGGATCAGTGGAATATACTTGGGGTAAGTGACGTCAGCAAGACAGTATACGATAAACCCAAAGAGCCCAACTTTTGGGACAAAAATCCAGTATTTGGCAAAAACTGCTGGGAAATTTGGAAAACAATATGGGAGAGATTATGTGTAGATCAACTCTCACACTCTACACCAAGATAAATTCAGAATGGGTGAATGACTTGAATATGAAGAGGGAAACTATAAATAAATTAAGTGAATAGAGAATAGTATACTTGTCAGATATGTGGGAAAGGAAATGTTTTAAAACCAAGCAAGAGTTAGAGAAAATTACAAAATGTAAAATAAATTATTTTGATTAAATTAAATTAAAAAGCTTTTGTACAAACAAAAATAATGTAGTCAAAATTAGAAGGGAAACAACAAATTGGGAAAAAATCTTTATAACAAAAAAATTCTGACAGAGGTCTAATTACCCAAATATACAAAGAACTAAATCAATTGTATAAAAAATCAAACCATTCCCCAATTGATAATTGGGCAAAGGACATGAATAGGTAATTTTCTAATAAAGAAATCAAAAGAATCAATAAGCATAAGAGAAAGTGTTCTAAATCTCTAATAATTAGAGAAATGCAAATCAAAACATCGCTGAAGTACCCCCTCACACCTAGTAGATTGGTTAAAATGAGAGCAGGGGAGAGTAATCAATGTTGGAGGGGATGTGGCATAATTGGGACATTAATGCATTGCTGGTGTAGTTGTGAACTGATCCAACCATTCTGGATGCCAATTTGTAACTATGCTCAAAGGATTTTAAAAGATTGCCTGCTCTTTGATCCAGCCATACCATTGTTGGGTTTGTACCCCAAAGAGATCATAGATAAACACACTTCTATGAAAATATTCATAGCCGCGCTTTTTGTCGTGGCAAAAAACTGGAAAATGAAGATATGCCCTTCAAATGGGGAATGGCTGAACAAATTGTGGTATATGCTGGTGATTGAATACTATTGCCCTCAAAGGAATGATAAACTAGAGGAATTCCATGTGAACTAGGAAGACCTCCGGGAATTGATGCAGAGTGAAAGGAGCAGAGCCAGAAGAACATTGTACACAGCAACCAATACACTGTGGTAAAATACAGTGTAATGTACTTCTGTACTAGCAGCAATGCAATGACCCAGGACAATTCTGAGGGATTTATGGAAAAGAATGCTTCCCACACTCAGAGGAAGAACTGCCGGAGTGGAAACACAGGAGAAAAGCAAATTCTTGAACACATGGGTTGATGAGGACATGATTGGGGATGTGGACTCGAAACTACCACACCAATGCAACTATCAACAATTTGGAAATAGGTCTTGATCAATGACACATGTTAAAACCAGGGGAAATACACATTAGCTATGGGGGTTGAGGTCAGGGGGTGAAGGGGAAAGTAAGAGCATGAATCATGTAACCATATTAACTTTTCTAAAAAATAAATATTATTAAATGTTAAAAAAATAACCTCAGGAGTAGAAATGCTAATAAAAACTAACAATATAAAAACACTTTATATTTTTAATATTTGACATATTTCTTATTAAAATTTGAAATAACAAGGTGGAGCTAGGAGACTGAATAGATTGTGAGGTAGGCATAGAGATGGGAAGTCCTGGATTTAAATCTGACCTGATGCACTGCATTGCTGTATGATCCCAGGCAAGTCACTTAACCCCCTTTGCCTAGCCCTTACTTCTCCTCTGCCTTGGAACCAACCCAAAATATTGATTTTAGGATGGAAGGCAAGGGTAATTTTTATTTAAAAACTTTACATTATGTCTTTCCTGTGCTTTATATCACTCTAGGGCAGTGATGGTAAACCTCTTATAGGGGAGGGTGATATAAGAAAAGTCCTCAAGCACTTGTGGAGAGCAAGAAAGGAGGGGCCTGGCTTTGTTCCTCTGGCTTTCTAGTAATGAACTCTGGTGAAATTTGTACTGAGGCAGCAGCATGTGTACCCACAGAGAGGACTCCAACTGCCTCTTCTGGCATGTATGATCACCACCACACTTCTAGGGGATTTCCAAATTTTAAAATATTTGCATCGACTGCTGCTCAGTCACTAAAAAATATTATACTTTTAACTACATATCATTTAAATAATGTTATTTTGATGCATATATGGCAGTTTGGATATTACCTAATTAAAACAGATCATATGGCTAAGATTACCAAGAAAGAGGTCCTTCTCTCCCAATTCACCATTTTGAGAAAATGTCAATGAGAAACTATTGCACTTACAACATATATTGTCTCATCTTTCTTCTTAAATTAAACATATCATTATTTAAATTTCATTAAAATATATAAGGGTAAAACAAATTTAAATATCATTCAAATGTTTTCTGTTACTTTGTAGCATTTATATTTCTGAAATTATTAAAGCTTAAAAAGTCATTAAGTCTTTTGAGATTCCATATGTACATGTTATATATGTCTATACATAAATATGTATGTTTGCATTTGTGTCTCTCTGTGTGTGTATAATAACCTGAAATGGTTCTACCAGGTCCTACCAATTTTCTGTCTTTATTAGAGGAAATAAGTTAGGGGAAAATTAAAATTAATGATGATCAGAATCATTCTAATTGCTGTAGAGAACATATACAAGATTTGGTTACCAATTAGATATTACATCAGTGTTTTTGGAAGGTTAGAATGCCCTTGGCAAGTGCTAAGGCTAAAACTCATTGGTAATTGGAAAGAAACCCCATGCTGATAGATTAACAGTTCACATTACATCTATCGCATGAGTATATACATAAGCACAGTGGGTCAGAAATTCATCTGATGTAGATCTTGTGCCATGGAACCTTGGGAAAATAAAGTTCTGTAAGATGACAAACATTTAGTTAATGTTTCTATAAATGCCACATATTAAGTTTATTTTAATGTTTTCAGAAGTGTAATCCATTAAATATTGAAATAAAATTTCAACTATTATAAATTATTCCACTGACTGAATTTCTTAGAGAAAAATATATACTTAGGTTAAGTAAATAATTCAATCCATATATTGGATCAGGAATCTGTTAAAACAGGATTCAAGTCCTAACTTCAGAATATGCTAGTTTTTGTGATCCTTTCACAATGTAATTTGTCAGTGACCTAGGCAAATCACTTGAAGACTATAAAGTTAGATATGAACTGCCAATTTGCTTTAGTAGATGGAATTCCTATGCTTAGGAGGTTTATGTAGGGACCAAAATGTTTATGACTACTTTTTATATATTATTTTGCCAAATATCACTATATAATAATAAGCATAACTAATAGTTCAAAGTAATATAATGTTTGAAAATATTTCACATGCATTAACTTACAACAACTCTGTGAGGTATATGATTTCCATTTTACAATGTGTTAAAACTAAGAGTGAAAGAGGATAAATGACAGGCTGAATGTCACCTAGTTATCAAGTGCCTAAGGTGGAATTCAAACTCAGATCTCCTTTACTCCAAGTCCATTGCTCTTTTCCCTGGTCCCTGCTACCCACCCCTATCACAAGAAACCAAAAACATAATTGACATTTTATAAAGTCTTTTACGTATAATCTTCATGACTCATATGCATTAGTTCAAATCTGGCCTCTGACTCTTATAGTTGTGGTACCCTTGCTAAAGTCATTTTAACGCGCTTTTTCTCAATTTCCTTATCTAAAAAATGAGCTGGAGGAGAAAATGGAAAAACACACAAATATATTTTTTCCTTTTTTTCCTTTGTTTTAATTTTCCGGACAACATGGCAATACACTTTTAAATAAATAATCATTTTCTTACATTTCATGATCCATGTTCTGTCTTTCTCCACCACATATTCTCCCTCCCCAAAACATCAGACAATACAGTTTAGGCTGAACATGTTCTTTAAAAATAATTTCCGTTTTGTGAAAGAAATACATATCACTTACATTGTAGAAAAAAATTAATGAGGAAAGAAAGACCTCTCAAGTGTCTTTTCTAAGATGTCCAATTGGGTCACAAATAGTTGGATACAACTAAAAAGTAAATGAAGAACATAACCTTATGACTTATGTATTATCATGTTTATTGCCTCCACCTAAAAAAAGATGAAAATACTAATACTCAGTTTTGGACTTTATAATGATGGTATCAAAACTTAGATCTTCCTGATTCCACATCCTATGTTATATATACCATACTACTGCCTCATCAGCTTCAATGCTCTGCTTTCTAAGGTATAAGAATGTATGAAATTCAATACTGCCAAAAGAAAATCAACAGAAAGCAATGTTTGGTATTTGATGTTGAAACTATGGCAGGTATAGACTTGGATGAAACCACTGCTTTATCATGCCGTAGACCAACCTCAGAAGATTACACCTATAATCACTCTATATTCTCCTTAATAATTTCTATAGCATTATCATAACTATATTTCTTGAGTCTTTTTAACTTTTATTTTAAACATTAAATTATGAGTTCATAATATAATTGGGTAAATTGGAACTGCAGTTGCTTGTCTTAAAATTGTTCTAGAATATTTTAACCGATAAATATGTACCTTATAAATTGCAACTATATTCTCTTTCAGTCATTATTTCCATTTCAACAATTGGTGATTATCATATCATCTTCTAAAATGATGGAGGATTTGAGTTTGAGACATTTTCTCTAAGTAAAGATGTGTCAGTTCCTCAAATAGTGGAATCCATTTCAATATAAATCTTATATCTAAGAGTCTTGGGCTATATGAAGCCAAAATGAAAAGCTGTCCCTACCCTAAGAAAATTTATATTCTACTGCAGTGATACAACATATAAGTAGATAAATATATGCAAGCATAGCCAAAGTCTCTAAGTCAGAACAGAGATGCCTTGGTTATGTAGTATACAGACTAAAAGCCTGACACAAATAGTAAAATGCCATTAGCCTAGAAGAGAAGAGGTTGTGAAGCACTTCAAATTTTAGACTAAGGAATATGCATATTACTTGATAGGGAATGAAGTCCCTCAAAGTTTTGGAATAACAAAGTAACATGGTTTAGCAATATTTTCTTACAATGCATTCGTTGTATTTCTAATCAGAGGTCCTGATTGCTACCTGAATCCTGTCATTTAATACATGAGTGACCTTGGGAAATTTGACTAAACTATAGGACTTCAATGCTATTATACGGAAATTAGGGGGTTAAATTAGAAGAACTCTAGGTCTTTTCTAGCTCGAAATCAATTACCATTTGCTTCTCCTCTTGACCTTATGATTATTTATTTTCTAAGTAATGATGAATAAAATAATTCAATGTAACCATGTTAGAACTTCATTTAAAAATATTTACTGTTTCTATGTATCTTTGTAGACTATTTTTGAGCAGCCTGATTATCATTATCATTCACT
The DNA here is from genome assembly GCF_016433145.1 of Gracilinanus agilis. Lineage (NCBI taxonomy): Eukaryota > Metazoa > Chordata > Mammalia > Didelphimorphia > Didelphidae > Gracilinanus > Gracilinanus agilis. The sequence continues at coordinate 516,735,617 of NC_058132.1, forward strand.
AATATTTCTCTGTGGAAGAGTAGAAAGTCACTAATAATGTGAAATACAAACATAAAAACCATTGTTTCATTTGAGTGGAGTTTTCCTGGCATTAAAACTAAATATTTCTGCTTTGGGGCATTCTCAGAGTCTGACTGTCTGAAGGTCTTAGTTTGCGTTTGTTTGAAAGAGTTAAATGAAACTGTGAAAAGGCAGAGACCAGTTTAGTTGGAATTTAAAAGGCAGAGAAGCCCCAGGGATGGTAACACCAGGGCTAAACATAAAAATTGACATACTGATATGGGGAAGTTAGCAGGCTTACAGAAACTCCAGATCTATATTTATTGATATATGCTTAGCTAAGATTTTTTGTGGGTAGGGAAAATATGAAGTAAATTTTAATGTAAAGTCTTAAGAATTTCAATAGGTTTCTCTTCCTTATGTTATAGCCAAAAAAAGATTAATGACGTTCATAAAATAGTATGGTTGATTTCCTTATTTAATTAAAAGGTGCATAGTGTGTTTATGTAAATTATTTTTAAAAATATTTTAAGAAATCAGTGAAAGCTGCATTCATGGGATACTATGATTTGCAGGTTTTAGCCCTGTTCATTGGAAATCTTTAAGAAAATAATATCATAATAACACAAATCTCTACCTGCTAATATTAATATAGCCTATAATATATTACATGGGACATATAATACTAATTATTATACAAATCTATACCTGATTACAATATAATAAAATACATTATATTACATAGATCCATATCTTCCTATTTCACATATCATCTTACTTAATATATCTCATCACATATTTATATCTGACATAGTTTCAATATAAAATATCCAAAATTGGCTTGGGTACACAACTTTCCTTTTGTATTTAATTTAATTTAATAGTATATGTATTTAATTTAATTTAATAGTATTTAATTTCATGTTTTCTTGTGCTTTAGAAAGCATAGCATTGGGACTTATGAAACAATGGGAAATATAGTAGAAGTAGTAGTAGTAGGTGGAGGAGGAGGAGGATGAGGAGTAAATTTTAATTTTTTTATACATATATATGTATATTTTATTTGATCAAAAACATATCGCTACCAACATTCTTTTTAAAGAGATATTTTTGTTGCCAGACACAGTTGCTAAAGTGAATATTATATTCTGTAAACCATATTCTCATTCCATTTCTATTAGTACCACAGTGCAATCAATATTTCTATTCAGGGTTCATTTCAAGGGCCTTATCTTAAGCCATCGTTACTATTTGTGAGCACTTTGTTCACAATATTTGTCTGTAGTTATTTTGCCTATATTCTGTATTCAATTTCTTCTATATTATTTTCTTCCCTAGGTAATGAAAATCTCTTTTAGGAAATGATTTTGATTTTTTTATTTGGAGTCTATGAGCACACAACAAGATATCATCATTGTGGACTTCTAATAAATGTTTGTTGAATTTAACTAAACTGAGCAGAACTAGAGTTGAATTGAATCTATTCAAATTGAAACTAATTGAATTGAATAGATGAGACACATCCTTGTGTGAAATGAATTATGGGAAATTGATTAAGGATTTCTTAGATTCATTCTTAAATGCACAAATTGTTGCTACCACTCACTCTATGATTTTTAAAAGCTCTCTACCTGCATTAAAGCATACACCTAGCAAAATATTAATCTATCCTGAAGGAATGCCATTTTTATTCATGCTCTAAAAAGGCAGACCAGGAATTATTTCCTCCTACACTCCTTAATGAAATTGACAAAACAAAAAAACCAAAAAAAAAAAAACAAACAATATATCCAACACCATGGTATAATGAATACGGTTTTAATTGACAATGAGAAAGATGATTCCCACTGTCCATCATCAGTACAGTACTCCCCCAAAATTGCCAAATCATGTATCAATTTGGACTCTCTTGAACTACGGATAATCAGAAATCCTCTTTAGAGTTTACTTTTAGCTTAAATAACAATAGTATAATAAAATTTTTTTTAAAAATTGCTTACAGGAAATATAGTTTTAATGTTGAGGAAAACACTAATCAGGATTTTGAATACATTGAGGTTCCTGAGTCAAATTCCTCAGTTAATTTGATAATAATTAATTTGTGTTCAAAATGGATTATTCAGATCAATTTGTGTCAAATTATTATTTATTCATCTCTGTGATTTTGACAAATACTATTTTTCTAGGTCACAGATGTTTTACCTTTAATATTCCATTGCAAATATGTCAATTATGACTAATTATGCATAAGAAAGAAACTAGAACTAAGATTATAGGATAATAGAATTTAAATTTGCAAGAGATTTGTGATATGGAATCCATCATCCCAGTTTTACTACTGAGGACACTGAGGCTCAAAGAGGTGAAATAGTTTATCTCTTTCTTCATTTCTTGCCTCAAAACACTTTTGGATTTGTATCCATTTCTCTTGTCCTCTCCCAATGTCTCTGAGAAAGAGGGCACTCATCTTTTCCACAAACCTTCTATTTCTTCAGTTCTATCCCTTCATCTACTCCAGTAGTTTGATCCATTCCCATCTCTGTGTTTCTCTCTTTATCTCTATCTCTTTTCCTTTCCTACAATCTATTTTCTGTATCTCTTTTTGTCTTTGTGTCACTCAATTTTTTTGTCTTATCTGTCTCTAAATATCCCCCACTATATATAATTTTGTTTCAATCAATATTTTTCTCTCTGTCTCTTTGCCAGCCTGCCCTTCTTTGTTTCTCCCTCTGTCTAGGCATGTTTGTTGTAATCTCTCTGCCTCAGTCCCTCTCATTTTCTGCTTTATGTCTCTGGTCCTCAACATATTTTACATGCTATCACTTATCAGTTGGTTTCCATGCTTCCATTTTCTCCCCTTTCCAAATTATTGTCAACGCTCCTCTGCTCAAAACATGCAGTGACTTCCCATTGTCTATTGGTTAAAATAAAAAATCTAACATTGAAAACCCTTCAAAATCTGCTTCCCATCTACATTTCCAGCTTTGTCTTACACTATTCACTTTTTAGGAATCAGGTAAACTGAACTCATAACTATTTCCTGACCAGTATTCAATCTGGCACCAGGCCTAGAATTAGGAAAACCTAAATTGAAATCCATTCTTACACATTTACTACCTTTATGACCCTGGACAATTCATTTAACCTCTGACTGACTCAGCTTCTTGGTCTATAGATAGATAGTATCTATCAACCAGTGTCATATTGAAAATTAGCTGAGATAATCATTGTCAAGCTCAATATATTGCCTTGCACATAATAGGTTTTATATGAATGTTACCTATTATTTATTCATATTATTGTGTATTTATATGAGTTCTTACCCTTGTCCATTGTATATTTTGATTTTGCTGCTGTTCAGGATCTTTACTTTTCTTCACAGTTCAATTGACATAAATTCTATATTTCCTATAATACCTTCTCCCAGCAGATCTTGCTTTCTCCATTCTCTATTTTCCTTAAACGTTAGCTGGTTTACATGCTATAACACTGCCTTCTAACCAATAGAATGTGAGCTCTGAAATTAGAGAGATTACTACTGGCAGCAATGCAATAATACAGGACAATTCTGAAGGTCTTATGAGAAAGAACACTATCCACATCCAGAGAAAGAACTGTGGGAGTAGAAACACAGAAGAAAAACAACTGTTTGATCACATGATTCAATGGAGATATGATTGGGGATGTAGACTCTAAATGATAACTCTACTGCAAATATTAATAATATAGAAATAGGTTTTGATCATGTGGGATTGCTCATTGGCTATGGGGTGGAAGGGAAGAAGAAGGGGAGGAGTATGAATCATGTAACCATGGAAGAATATTCCAAATGAATTAAACAAATAAAATTAAAAAAAATAAATTAGAGAGATTATTTCATTTCTGTATGTTTTACCTATATTACCATGCCCTGCACTAAACATTTAAAAATCTATAGCATTAACGAGGCAGCTGGATGCCTCAGTGGATTGAGAGCCAGGCCTAGAGATGGGAGGTCCTAAGTTCGAATCTGGCCTCGGACACTTCTGAGCTGTGTGACCCTGGGCAAGTCACTTAACCCCCATTGCCTAGCCCTGTAACAAATAAAAAATTAATATAGAAGGATAAATATGTGTGTGTGTGTGTGTGTGTGTGTGTGTGTGTGTGTGTGTGTAGAGAGAGAGAGAGAGATTAGGGTTAAAAAAAAGTCTATTGCGGGTTTCTGGGTTAAGATGGCGGCAGAGTAAGAAGCAGCGCTTAACGTCTCCCGACTGCAACACTCAAAACTCCTCAAGGGGACATAAAAATAAGTCCAGACGAATGGAGGAACCCCACAACAGGGCATAGCATGGAAGGTACGTGGAATCTAGGCATTTCCATGCTATAAAGGGGTGAAACAGCTCTCACTAAATATCGGGCTGAGCAACCACCACACCCCCGACCCCTCCACACACAACACCTATAGCGCCGAAGCCAGCTAAAAAAGAAATAGAGCAAGTTTGGGGCACCCATCGAGTCATAGGCAGCTCTGGGGCCTGTTCCTGAGAGCAGCAAGACTTAGGACCCCAAAAAGCAAAAGAAAACACACAAAATCTGAGCGTGGGAGCAGAACGCAGGCTCAGAGCACAGGTGCGGGCAGAGGTGTGGGTGGAGGCAGACACAGCAATGAGCTAAAGCTCTGAAACCCTGAGTGGGGAACCAGTGCAGACGGGTATACGACTGTGGAAGCAGAGCCCTGAGAAACCTCTGGCAGAGGATCAAGCAAGGGGGTCCACCAGGGGGCTCGACCTTGGAAAAAACCAGAACTCAGACCTCAGGAGCCAAAAGACCGCAGACAGACCCTGAGCGCAAGGATAAACCTGAAAAGCTGCTGGGCTAATGATGGCTACCCAGTCTCAGGAAGTTCAGAAGAGAAAGATTAACAACAAGAAAAAGAAGTCTTTAACACTCGACAACTTTTACACAGAGAAAATCCAGACAACCGAGCAAACAGAGGAGGAGAACAAACAAGCATCCAGACACTCCTCAAATAAGGAAAACTCCTCACAAGCCATGGAAGAGTTCAAAACTGAGATTTTGAAGAAAATGGAAGAGATCTGGCAAGAAAATAACAGTTTAAAAGGTAGAATCTTGCAAATGGAAAGTGAGGCTCAGAAACCAAATGAACTGATAAGCAAATTGAACACCAGAAATGACCAGATTGAAAAGGAATACCACAAGATTATAGCCGAAAACCAGAAGATTATAGCCGAAAACCAGAAGATTACAGCCGAAAACCAGAAGATTACAGCCGAAAACCAAAAGATCATAGCTGAAAACCAAAAGATTATAGATGAAAACCAATCTCTAAAGACTAGAATTGAGAAATTAGAAGCTAATGATCTCTCAAGACAACAAGAACAAATAAAACAAAGTAAAAAGACTGAAAAAATAGAAGGAAACATGAAATATCTCAATGAGAGAGTGACAGACCAAGAAAACTGGTCTAGAAGAGACAATTTGAGAATAATTGGTCTTCCAGAAAAACCAGAAATTAATAGAAACCTGGACTCCATACTAACAGAAATAATTCAACAAAATTGTCCTGAAGTCCTACAACAAGAGGGCAATATAGACACTGAAAGGATTCATAGAACACCTGCTACATTCGATCCAGATAAGAAAACGCCCAGAAATATAATTGCCAAATTTAAGAGTTTCCAAGGAAAAGAAAAAATCTTACAAGAAGCCAGAAAGAGACAATTCAAATATCAAGGAGCTCCAATCAGGATCACACAGGATCTGGCAGACTCCACGCTAAAAGATCGCAAGGCTTGGAATACAATATTCAGAAAGGCAAGAGAGCTGGGCCTACAACCACGGATCAACTACCCATCAAAATTGACTACATATTTCCAGGGGAAAGTATGAGCATTCAACAAAATTGAAGAATTCCAGGTATTTGCACAGAAAAGACCAGGACTAAATGGAAAGTTTGATATCCAACCACAAAAATCGAGAGAAACATGAAAAGGTAAATAAGATACAGAGGGGAAAGAAAGAAAACTTATAATTTTTAAATTTGCCTTTTTAAGGGCCTCAGTGAGATCTAATTATCTGTATTCCTATGTAGAGAAATGTTATGTATAATTCTCTGTAGTGAACTCTATTCACTATTATAGTATTCACTATTATAGTAATCAGAAGAATAATTCACAGTGGGAGGGTGAAACACTAAATAATCTAAGATGACATGGGGGATGGGAAAGACGGGGTGGATAGCAGGGGACACCAAGAGAAACTTGAGTGAATAAGAAAAATAGGATATTCTATTACACACAAAGAGGGCATGGGAGGGAGAGGGGAAAAATACTATTATAAGAAGTAGAGGAAGAGAGCATTAAGAGGTAATAATCAAACCTTACTCTCAGAGTAATCAACCTCGAGAGGGAAGAGTAGCTGTACTATCCATTGGGACATAAAACTCTTATCTAACCCTTCTGAGAAAGTTAGAGGGGATGAACCAAGGGGAGCAGGAGAGTGGGGAGGTCAAAAAAAGGGAGGGAGTAGGGGAAGGGAATTCATAAGGCCTTTAAATACAAAAAGAGGGGGAAAATAAGGGAGGGGGTAGAAAGGGAAGTTAATCAAGGGAGGGGATAAGGGATAGAGGCTCAATAGCAAACTGCTGGTTCAAAAGGAAAAAGTATAAGGAAAAAGGGGGTAGGAATGGGGGAGGATTTGAAAATGTCAGCAAATGCACAACTGATGAATATAACTCTGAATGTGAATGGGATGAACTCGCTCATAAAAGGGAAGCAAATAGCAGACTGGATTAGAAACCAAAATCCCACCATATGTTGTCTAAAAGAAACACATATGAGGCGGGTGGACATACACAAGTTTAAGGTTCAGGGCTTGGGCAAAATCTTTTGGGCATCAAAAGAGAAAAAGAAGGCAGGAGTGGCTATTATGATTTCTGCCAAAGCCAAAGTAGAAATAGATATGATTAAAAAGGACAGGGAAGGTCATTACATCCTGATTAAAGGCAGTATAAACAATGAGGAAATAACACTGCTCAATATGTATGCACCAAGTGGCATACCACCCAAATTCATAAAGGAGAAACTGGCAGAGCTCAAGAAGGAAATAGATAGTAAAACCATACTAGTGGGAGATCTAAATATTCCTCTGTCAGATCGAGATAAATCAAACTGAAAAATAAATAAGAAAGAGGTAAGAGAGGTGAATGAAGTCCTAGAAAAATTAGATTTAATTGATATGTGGAGAAAAATAAATAGGGACAAAAAAGAATACACCTTTCTTTCAGCTGCACATGGTACATTCACAAAGACTGACCATGTTATAGGGCATAGAATCATTGCAAACAAATGCAAAAGAGCAGAAATAACAGATGTAACCTTCTCAGATCATAATGCAATAAAAATAATAATTAGTAAGGGCACCTGGACAGGAAAATCAAAAACTAATTGGAAATTAAATAATATGATTCTCCAAAACCAATTTGTCAAAGAATGAATCATAGAAACAATCAACAATTTCATTGAAGAAAATGACAATGATGAGACATCCTACCAGACTCTGTGGGATGCGGCCAAAGCAGTACTCAGGGGGAAATTTATATCCTTGAGTGCATATATTAACAAATTAAGGAGGGCAGAGATCAATGAATTGGGCATGCAACTCAAAAAATTAGAAAGCAAGCAAATTAAAAATCCCCAGATGAAAACTAAATTAGAAATACTAAAAACCAAGGGAGAAATTAATAAAATCGAAAGTAAAAGAACTATTGAATTAATAAATAAGACTAGAAGCTGGTACTTTGAAAAAACAGATAAAATAGACAAAGTACTGGTCAATCTAATAAAAAAAAGGAAAGAAGAAAACCAAATTGATAGTATCAAAGATGAAAAGGGAGACTTCACCTCTAATGAAGGGGAAATTAAGGCAATCTTTAAAAACTATTTTGCCCAATTATATGGCAATAAATATAACAATTTAGGAGATATGGACGAATATTTACAAAAATATAAACTGCCTAGATTAACAGCAGAAGAAATAGAATACCTAAATAATCCCATATCAGAAAAAGAAATTGAACAAGCCATCAAAGGACTCCCTAAGAAAATATGGCCAGGGCCTGATGGATTCACAAGTGCATTCTATCAGACATTCAAAGAGCAACTAATACCAGTACTATACAAATAATTTGATATAATAAGCATGGAAGGAGTCCTACCAAATTCCTTTTATGACACAAATATGGTACTGATTCCAAAGCCAGGTAGACCAAAAACAGAGAAAGAAAACTATAGACCAATCTCCCTAATGAACATAGATGCAAAAATCTTAAATAGAATATTAGCAAAGAGACTCCAGCAAGTAATTAAGAAGGTTAACCACCATGATCAGGTGGGATTTATACCAGGAATGTAAGGATTGTTCAACACTAGGAAAACCATCCACATAATTGACCATATCATCAGTCTAACAAACAAAAATCACATGATTATCTCAATAGATGCTGAAAAAGCCTTTGACAAAATACAGCATCCATTCCTATTGAAAACATTGAAAAGTATAGGAATAGAAGGACCTTTCCTAAAAATAATAAACGGTATATACCTAAAACCATCAACAAGCATCATATGCAATGGGGATAAATTAGAAGCCTTCCCAATAAGATCAGGAGCGAAACAAGGATGCCCATTATCACCTCTATTATTCAACATAGTACTAGAAACACTAGCAGTAGCAATTAGAGAAGAAAAAGAAATTGAAGGTATCAAAATAGGCAATGAGGAGACTAAGCTATCACTCTTTGCAGATGATATGATGGTATACTGAAAAAATCTTAGAGAATCAACTAAGAAGCTGGTAGAAATAATCAACAACTTTAGCAAAGTTGCAGGATACAAAATAAAAGCACATAAATCATCAGCATTTCTATATATTTCCAACACATCATAGCAACAAGAGGTAGAAAGAGAAACACCATTTAAACTCACCTTAGATAATATAAAATACTTGGCAATCTATCTACTAAAACAAACACAGCAATTATACGAAAACAACCACAAAACACTTTCCAAACAAATAAAACTGGATCTCAACAATTGGAAAGCCATTAATTGTCTATAGGTAGGATTAGCTAACATAATAAAAATGACCATTCTACCCAAATTAATTTATCTATTTAGTTCCATACCTATCAAACTACCAAAAAAACTTCTTTACTGAATTAGAAAAACCTATAACAAACTTCATATGGAATAACAAAAGATCAAGAATATCAAGGGACATAATGGGAAAAATGTGAAGGAAGGGGGCCTAGCAGTACCACATATTAAAATATACTATAAATCAGCAGTCATTAAAACAATATGGTACTGGCTAATAGATAGAAGGGAGGATCAGTGGAATAGACTTTGGGTAAATGACATCAGCAAGACAGTGTATGATAAACCCGAAGAGCCCAGCTTTTGGGACATGAATCCACTATTTGACAAAAACTGCTGGGAAATTTGGAAAACAATATGGGAGAGAGTAGGTTTAGATCAACATCTCACAGCCTACACCAAGATAAATTCAGAATGGGTGAATGTCCTGAATATAAAGAGGGAAACTATAAATAAGTTAAGTGAACACAAAATAGTATACCTGTCAGATCTCTGGGAAAGGAAAGATTTTAAAACCAAGCAAGAGTTAGAGAAAATTACAAAATATAAATTAAATGGTTTTGATTATATTAAACTAAAAAGCTTTTGTACAAACAAAAACAATGTAGTCAAAATCAGAGGAGAAACAAAAAATTGGGTAAAAAATCTTCATAACAAAAAACTCTGACAGGGGTCTAATTACTCAAATATACAAGGAGTTAAATCAATTGCATAAAAAATCAAGCCATTCCCCAATTGATAAATGGCAAGAGACATGAATAGGCAATTTTCAGGTAAAGAAATGAAAAGTATAAATAAGCACATGAGAAAGTGTTCTAAATCTCTAATAATTAGAGAAATGCAAATCAAAATAACTCTGAGGTACCACCTAATACCTAGCAGATTGGCTGAAATGAAAGAAGGGGAGAGTATTGAATGCTGGAGGGGATGTGGCAAAATTGGGACATTAATGCATTGCTGGTGGAGTTGTGAACTGATCCAACCATTCTGGCTGGCAATTTGGAGCTATGCTCAAAGGGCTATAAAAGAATGTCTGCCCATTGATCCAGCCATACCATTGTTGAGTTTGTACCCCAAAGAGATCATAGATAAACAGACCTGTATGAAAATATTTATAGCTGCACTTTTTGTGGTGGCAAAGAACTGGAAAAGGAGGGTATGTCCTTCAATTTGGGAATGGCTGAACAAATTGTGGTATATGCTGGTGATGGAATACTATTGTGCTAAACAGAATAATAAATTGCAGGAGTTCCAGGTGAACTGGAAAGACCTCCAGGAACTGATGCAGAGGGAAAGGAGCAGAGCCAGAAGAACATTGTACACAGAGACTGATATACTATGGTAAAATTTGAATACAATGGACTTCTGTACCAGCGGAAAGCAATGACACAGGACAGCTCTGAGGGATTTATGGTAAAAAATGCTACCCACATTCAGAGGAAGAACTACAGGAGAGGAAACATATAAGAAAAACAAATACTTGAACACATGGGCTGAGGAGGACATGATTGGGGATGTGGACTCGAAACTACCACACCAATGCAAATATCAAGAATTTGGAAATAGGTCTTGAACAAGGACACATGTTAAAACCAGTGGAAATGTGCAACGGCTATGGGTGGGGGGACAGCAGGGGGTGAAGGGGATAGTAGAAGCTTGAATCATGTAACCATGTTAAAAATGAATATTAATAAATGATTAAAAAAATTTCTCCAATAAAAACCTCGTTTATCAAATTTAGAGAGAATTGGGTCAAATTTATAAGAATATCATTCATTCCCCAATTAATAAATGGTCAGCAGATATGAACAGTGAGTTTTCAGATGAAGAAATCATGGCTATTTATAACCATATAAAATTCTACCAAAATTATTGATTATAGAAATACAAATAAAAACAATTCTGAGGAATACCTCATACCTATCAGATTGGCTAATATAAAGAAAAGGAAAATGATAATTGTTGGAAGGGTTGCCTGAAAATCGGGATACATCTGTACTGTGGGTAGAGTTGTGAACTGCTACAACCATTCTGGAAAGTAATTTAAAACTGTATCCAAAGTGCTATAAAATCATGATGTCTTCGATCCAGCCAACCTACAACTCAATTTATATCCCAAAGAGCTTTAAAAAAAAAAGGAAAAAAAGACTATTTCTCCAAATTATTTATTGCATGTCCTTTGTTGTATCAAAGAATTGAAAATCCAGGAAAGGGAGGGAAAAATTTAGAATTTGAAATGTCAGAAAGATCAAAAATACAAATTATTTTTACATATAACAGGGGAAATATAAAATATTACTGAATTTTTATGTAGTCACTAAAAATTGGTTTACAATTTTATTTATTTTTTAGTTCTCTCCCTGGTTTAAATTTTTGTCATAAAAGGAATTTGATATGTCTACCCATTTTTTCAAATAGTTTTTATTGTATTGGAATGTATTATTTCTTTTTTGTTTGGAGGAATTTCCTTGTGAATCCATTTGATCCTTGGCTTTCTTTTCCTTAGGAATCTCACTGATACCTTGTTCAATTTCTTTTTTTCAGATAGGGTTATTTAAGCATTCTATTTCACTTTCTATTAATTTGGGCACTTTACATTTTCCTACATATTCATTCAATTAGTTTAGATTGTCAATATTACTAGATTATAGTTAAGCAATAGTACTATTAATAATGGCTTTAATTTCATTTTCATTGTTGTTACATTAAAACTTTCATTTTTGATGCTAGTAATTTGGATTTCTTTCTTTTTCAACAAACTAATCGATGATTTATGTATTTTTTTCAAAAAGACCAGAACTTAGTTTTATTTATCAGTTGAATTTCTTTTCAATGTACTTAATCTCATTTTCATTTTTAGGATTTCCATTTTGGTGTGTTTGTTTCTGTTCCTCCTCTCCCTCCAAATGACCTTGTATTTATCTTGGATATTCTTTTTTTTATGATTCTAGGTATGTATTCAACATAAAAAAGGCTACTAAAAATACTTGGACCTTGGAGGCCATCTAGTCCAAATCTTCAATTTTGTTGAATATTCTCATAGAGTGTATGGAGATAAAAAAATCATTCCATGTTGTTTTTTGATACCTGAGACTTAGAAGAGTTACTGACATTTAGAATCTTGGGAACTAAATAAAAGTCTCTTGATTGTTGTTGCTGCTATTCAATCATGTCAGTTATATCCAATTCTTTGTGATTCCATTTGGGGTTTTCTTGGCAAAGAAAATTGGAGTTGTTTGCCATGTGCCTTCTTCAGCTCATTTTTATAGGTGAGGAAACTGAGGCAAACAGGGTTGAGTGACATGTCTAGGGTCACAGAGCCAGTAAGTGTCTGAGTCCAGATTTGGATTCTGTTCTTCCTGACTTCCTGCTCTATTGACTGAACTTTTTACCTTTATAGTTTAACATAGTAGACCAAATAGAGCAGTGTAGTGGGAAGATTAGTGGAATGTATGATTATATTCCAGTTATATTCTATGTTGTCCATGTGATATAGAAAAATTTATTTTACTAGTCTAGTTTTTAGGCTTTTTATTTTTAAAATGAGCAAGTGGGACCAGACAATTTATATGATTCATTTGCTGACGCTTTACAACTCCAATCTACTATGGAATTATAAAATGGTAATTTTAAGAGTGACTAGATAAAGTCTTCTCTACTACTAAATTCACAATCAAAAGTAAAAAAATGTCTAATTTACATGAAAATATTACACCAGATTCCTTTTAGGGCTTTGAAGGGTTATCACCTTCCTGAATTATTATAATCTAAGACTTTTATCTACTATCTAAATAAATATTTTCCACTTTGTCTTAATAATGGGACTCTCCCTTATCCTTTGTAGTATGTCATCTATTGAAAATTGTTAGCTATATTCAATTTTGGAGGGTCAGTGAGAATTCTGAGTCTCTAATGATCATAAGGCCAAATAGGCAGACCAGAACTGATCAGTCTAACAAAATGTTACAGTGAGAATCATTCCAGAATGGTTCTATATGTCAGGCAGCCACGATAATCAGTTATAAAGTGAAGTATGACTGACATTTTCATCTCAGGCAAACTTTATTAGGCATCTTGTCAACCAAAAAGCTTGTTTTAGTGAATGAAACCATTTATTAAAATTGAATTCAGTTGTGCATGGAGATACACTACACGCCTCAGAGTCTGGGAATGTAACTCTGAGGCTTTGACTATATATTCATGAAAGATTTGAAAGCAAGCTGGATTTTTCCTTTATATCCTATAGTAGTGTCATATTAATCTGATTTATCTTGATGCTAATTAATATGATTGTGAAGAGATTTATAGCCTTCTAATAATAAGTCCCTAACACATTATTAGCAGAATTCTCATATAATAACTATAAAAAATCTCTGAGTAATTATAATTTAAGAGACCTGATTGGCAATCATTAATTGGAACATTTCTTTGAAAGTTAATAAAGAAAATATGGCTATCAAAACAATAGTTTCCCTTTAGTGTAAAAAAGTTTCTGTTATCTAGTATAATTCCATTTATCAAAACTAATTGGGGAACTGGATGAACTGATCACAAAAATGTTCCAGCTAAAACTTAAATATATATGCCATACATAAAATATTAATATTTAAAGAACAAGAATTTAATAATGTCATGACTTTTTTAAACCATTATCTTCTGCCTTTGAATCAATATAATGTATTGGTTTCATTCCAGAAGAATGAAAAGGGCTAGACAATGAGAGTTAAGTGACTTACCCAGGGTCACAAAGCTAGGAAGTGCCTGAAACCAGATTTGAACCTGGACCTCCCTTCTCCAGACCTGGTTCTTACTCCACTGAGCTACCCAGCTACCCCCATTGTCAAGACTTCTAAACTATGCTGGACATAGACCTTATTTTTTTCTCTAATGATTCAGAAACCACTTAAGAATTTCAATGCATTTACAATTGCCACTATGTATGTATGTATGTATGCATACACATACATATAATATTGTATTATATGTGTTCTATGCATATAGTCAATATCTACTATAATATTTTAAAGTTATAAATCTCTTCTTATTGAAGATACAGAACACATAATACTTCATCTGCATAAATTCTAGGGCATAATTGGAAGTTGGTTGTTAAACTAAATCCCTTCATCATTTTACTTGTCAATTATCTCTTAAAATTATATCCTAAAATTTGCTTTGTTACTTCAGTCTCAATCTGGTTATTTAGATTTTCTGCTTATTTAAAAAATGCTTATCACACCTTATTCATTAGCTTCAAACTAGAAATATAACTTTTTGCTATATGTTAAAGTTGTCCTTATTCTGATCACATGGTGAATTTTTTTCTCTTTGTTCACTATCCATATTTTTGTATTTATTTAGGATATATAGGTTTGCACAACACTTCATATACATAATTCATTTGACACTCACAATATCCAAATGAAATAGGCATCATAATTTATAGATGATGATCAACTGAGGTTAAGAGAGATTAAATAATTTGTCCAGGGTTGCAAAGTGAGAACAAGGCAAGATTCAAATTCAGGAATTCTTGACTTCTGGTTGAATATTCTATATACTTAATCACCTGGCTGACTGTAAAGGAAAAATCACTACCATTAGTTTGGTTTTCCCTCCACCATACTGCTTTCCTTAAGTCCACAAAAGAACATTTGACCAGAGAGAAACATGTAAGTCTCCCCAAATAAAGCTAGAACAAAAGTAAAATAAATGTTTTTCTTGTCTAGCTATGTGTGGTTTTCTTTGTTTGTTTTTGTTTTGTTTTGTTTTGTTTTTAATGAGATAAATACATAACATGAACAAGGACTTGGACTTTTTTTGGAATGACTACAACCAAGGAGTCTTGGAATTCCTGGCCATGACAAAATAATTCTAGGATTTTTTTTTCTTTCTATGGGAATCTGTTGTCTGAGAACAGACTTAACTGGCATACCAATGAAGTTCTACATAGAGAAACTATGAAAGGAAAACAGTAACAAGAGCAAAATCCTCACTCTCTACTGAAACCTATATTACTGTATGAAAAGGACAACCCTTACCCTCACTAAGAAAATGTGGCAAAGAACAACATTAAGTCGAACTGACTAAAATTTTGGAAGTATCTACTGGGAATTTTTTACTCGAAGATATTTTTACCCTCCAACTACTTACCTGACTTTAGTATGTGTTCTCATTATTTTCCATGATTATCTATAAATTATTATGTTCCTACATTGAATGTTGTGAACAACATATTTTGTAAGGGACTACACACCAACTCAAATTAGGGAGTTTCTAGATCAGTGGTTCTCAGTTGTTTTTTTTTGGTGTGTGTTTTGTTTTTTTTAGATCATTGCACAGTACTATTTCTCAAGAAGAATCATGGCACAGTGAATATTTAAACTGGGTACAAATAGTTTTCATTGCTCTTGGGCCTCTAGGCTCATAACTCTGGATCTAGGATTTCTCAGTTTGTTCTTGGCCACACCCTTACCCTCTTCTTTCTTTACTTCCAAAATTTATAGGAGAGGAGGTAGCTTAAACCTCCCTGATAAAACTGATTTTGGCATTACCAAGGAAGTGTAGGGAGCAATGGAGGCCAGTGGGCAGGCTTCAGTGGAAATCTCAAAGAATGTTGAAAAATATTGCACACTTATTAAACTCATGGTATACTTTGCTAATAATCTTAAGAACTACCATTTTCCATTGTCAGAGTTGGAGAAAATCACAAAAGAGCTATGACCTCACCCAAAGTGAGGCTATGCTTATTATGTATATGGTAGTCCTTGACCCACTATAAATAGAATAGTTCTAGAACAGACCAGCATAACTACTATGCATGAAAGTCTTCTTTTATGAAGACCTATTGTTTTTAAGACAAAAGCCATTGATTAAAAGAATGCCAAGAAATGAATTAATTTTATGTGTTGTTTTTTTAAAATTATAATACTATATTTTCTAGGATTCATTAAAATTAAAAATATATATTACTGCATATGTATGTTTCATTATAAAAAAAGTTTAGTTTTCTTAATAAAATGTTTCTTTTAATTTAGTACATTTAAATAAAAATGTATTTCTAGAATATTCTGGTATAATTTCTTTAAGTACTCTTAAATATTGAAGAGGCAAGTTTCATATTAGTAAGTACAAACCGTACATTCCAATGAATATGAATTATTAAGAAAAATCTCAAATTCAAGAGTATTAAAAACACTCAAAATTAAATGTAGCATAAGTTTAAAGCAATGGCATGATATTTGAAATACATTGAAATATTAATTCTATCTTCAATAAGCCAAGGGAATCAGTTCCTTAGGGAAATATTTTTAGAAGCTATAATCTTTTGTAGACACACAACGGAAACATACCTATGGATTTTTTTTCAATTATGCCAGAAAACAAAGAATTTATATGGATATTGATTATTTTTAAGGTTTAAAATTAATTGCTTTAAGAATCACAAAGGAAAAGACTTTATTTTAGAAGAGAATGGCTTCACATAAATATGTGGGCTGGTCTGGGTTTTGTTGAGTGTGTATAGAAATAATGGAGGGGAAAAGGGAGAGGAAATTTTCCCATTCCCATTCCCAAAGAAAAGAAGTTCTCTGATGAGGAAGGAAGAAGTGAATCTGTCTTCTGGCCTGGGAGCTTTCCTTAAAATGGAGATCCCAGAACTAAATGACCAATCAAAGGAAGAGACTGCAGGAATAGAATGATCTTCCAGAGTGAAAAGAACCCAGGGAGAAGAATGTAAATCTAGCTTGAGAAGACTGATGGCTTTTACAGCACAGTGGAGAAAGAAATCAAAGGAGAAAAGAATGAATGTATATTAGTAAATATATACATGTTCTGAAAGCAAAAGTTTTTTTAATGACATGGAAAACTCTTTTAAAATGATTGCTGAATTCATACTTTTGAATGATTATTTAATTTTTGCTACTAAGTAGCTGAATCAGCCTAGTGTCTTTCTTGAGCAGAAAAGTCTATGGCTTTAAAGTCATCTATTTCTTGAATTCAGTTCAAATAACAAATATATATTTAGGACATATGCCCAGATGTGTGCTAGATTTTTGTGTCTAGAGAAGCATAAATCATTATTTCTTGATTAAGTAGTTTTATAGTTTTTCTATAGATATATTAAGATTGATACACACAAATCTGTTAAAGGAATTGATGAACTTAAGTCAGGCTAATAACCTAGAATCCTTCCTCTTTTAATTTAACTAGAAGAACACAGATACAAATACAATCCTGAACA
This sequence comes from Gracilinanus agilis, assembly GCF_016433145.1. NCBI lineage: Eukaryota > Metazoa > Chordata > Mammalia > Didelphimorphia > Didelphidae > Gracilinanus > Gracilinanus agilis. The sequence continues at coordinate 516,753,014 of NC_058132.1, forward strand.
TTGTTCTATTTCTCAAAAAGTCAGAAATATAAAGGTGTAGACAAACCCAAGCCAGTAGTCTGGAAGTTCTCCACCTTTAATTAATTATAATTCAGTGAGAGATGAGCATAACAGAATTAATGAATCAAGTTATAATTACACTAAATTGGTTATTGTGTCAAACTGACCCTTAAAATATAATGAGTGATTAATAAATAATTAAAATAATTATACCAATAAATACTCATTAAGCACATACTACTGGCCAGGTATTGTGCAAAATGAATGAGATACATAGAGAGGCTAAAGCTGTTCTCAGTTCCCAATATAATGGTTCCCAATATAAAGAAGTTCACAATATAATGGAGGACACAACATGAAAACACGTACAAACAAGCTATATACTAGATAAATAGTTGATTGTTGTTGTCATCATACTTAAAAAGGACCAAAATAACATCACTATGAGTGATGTCTTTAAGTGAGGCAGAAATGGATAAAGTCAGTCTTATGCTCTCTTCCAGAGTTATCCAAATGGTAAGACAATAGACAAAATCCCTAATGATGGATGAATCAGGATGTAGTGACTGAATTTGGCTCCTCACATGTCTAACCAACCTCTAATCTCTCAACAGCTTCCCTGATGGCCATTCAGACAATTTTTTCTCATTAGCCCCTTCTGACTGGGAGAATCTTCATATGCCTGGAGTCTATAGGCATCCCTCCTAAATCATCCTCTCAGGTTCCCTCAACCTAGGTTAATCTGCCTGCCTAGATGGTTTATGAGGGTGTTGCTACTGTGCATACTGCAGCTTCTTGGATCCACCGGTGAGAGTTGGATGTCAGATGGACACCAAAAGAAGAAAAGAGTACTGAAAAAGGCTTGTCAAGTCCTCATACTGTAGGTATTAGTTTTCCCTGACTATCCTATACACTATACCAGATAAAAGGAAGTTGTTAATAGAAGGGAGTGATTCAAATTTAAATGATTTGGGGAGGGTTTCCTATAAAAAGACCAGATTTTAGCTTGCACTTAAAGGAACCTGGGAGGTTATTAATCAGAATTTTTTTCATTGGATAGCCAAGATGCCAGTGTCACTAGATTAATGATTATCTTTCAGGAAATAAAGTATAAGAATATTGGAAATGTAGGAGGAAGGCTGGATTATGAAAGCTTTTGAATGTCAAAGAGAACATTTTGTGTTTTTTCCTACAGATAATGGGAAGCTACTAAAGTTTATTGAGTAGGGGGAATGAAATGATGGGAATTGTGATTTATAAAAAATCACTTTGACAGCTGAAAGGAGTATGCATCAGAGTATGGAGTGCCTTAATTAAACAGATGCATCAACAGGTCAATGCAATAGATTAGGCATGAGTTGATAAAGGTAAGCTATCTCTCAGAACAGGGTCAAGCACATAGTACATCCTTTGGATACATTAAATTGAAAAGTGTTTCATCTTTGTTTTTTTACAAATAAAACTTATTTAGCCAAAATTAGAAAGAAAAGTTTGTTGTTAGTTGGAAGAAATTATTTATGATTTCTTGGATAGAGGTCTCATATCTTAACTATTTAGAGAACTTTGTCAAATATCTAAGAATATGAACCATTTCCCAATTGATAAATGGTCAAAAGATGGCAACAATTTTTAGATTTATATATAAAAATGTTCTAATTCAATGTTGTTTAGAGAAATGCAAGTCAAAACAACTCTGAGATATTTCATAGCTATCAGATTGGCTCAAATGATAAAAGGGTAAAATGGCAAATGTTAGTGAGGGATTATAAAAATGGGGCCACTGATACACTGTTGGTGAAACTGAATTGATCTAAACAGTTTGGGGAGCAATTTGTAATTATGCTCAAATAAAACTGTGTACTCTTTTTGACCCATAATATTATTAGTCTTATTTCCTAAAGTTATCAGGAAAAAAATAAGACCATATGTTCTAAAATATTTTTAGATGTTCTCTTTGTGGAGAATGGCTAAACAAGTTCTGGTATCTGATTGTCATAGAATACTACTCTGGTGTTAAGAAAAGATGAGCAGGTTAGGTTTTTTTGGGAAAAAAAATCATGGAAAGAAATTTATGTAGAGTAAAATGAACAGAAACAAGAGATGTCATATGTAGCAAAAGAAATATTGTTTGAAGAATAATTCTGGAAAAAGAACTGATTAATAAAAATAAGTAAGACATAATTATATATGTATATATATACACATATATAATATATATCTTTTTATCATTCATTCTATAATGAGGGCAGATAGGGGACGGAGGAAGATATTTCAATGTCACAGAGAAACAAACAAATAAATTTAAGTTTAAAAAAGTTTATTGATTTATTTAAAGAAAGTGGCATATTTAAGAGATAGGCCTTGACAACAAATTGGATTAGGGGAAAAGGAGATGAAAGATAGTAAAGCATTGATGATGACTTAGTTTGTTATGCTGAGGGACTCAAAGAAAGATATTATCCCTGCTGTAACAGAGTAAAAATGAGGTAGGATAGAGTTTAATTTTAGGTTTTAATAGAAAATCTACATTTAGAGGACATACATTTGATGATGAATTGCAAAGAAGAGTGAAAAAGTGGTCAGGTAGGTTAGATCAGTTCACAACTCCATGAACAATCAATGCATTAGTGTCCCAATTGTGCCACATACTCTACAACTTTGACCACTTTCCTTTACTGCCATGTTGGCCAATCTAATAAGTATGAGGTGGTACCTCAGTGTTGTTTTAATTTACATTTCTCTAATCTGGTGATTTAATAACCTTTTTTCCTATGATTATTAACGGCTTTGATTTCTTCAACTGAAAATTGCTTGTTTATAACCTTTGACTATTTGTCAATAGGGGAATGGCTTATATTCTTATAATTTTGATTTAGTCTCTATAACTCTGAGAAATTAGATCTTTAGCAGAGGCATTTGTTATAATAGTTTTTTTACATTAGTTTTGGTTGTACAAAACCTTTTTAATTTAATATAAAAATTTTTCATTTTACATCTTATTATGCTCTCTACTACTTCTTTGGTCATAAATTCTTCCATTCTCCAAAGATCTGCTAAGCAAACTCTGTATTCCCCTAGTTTAGTTGTAATATCACTCTATGTATCTAAATCACATATCTATTTTGAACTTATCTTGCTATAGGGTGTGAGATTTTGATTCTTTCTTTTCTTCTAAACTGATAATGTTTCATAATCATTGTTTTACAGCATATTTAGTCATGATCTACATATAAATTTAATTCCTTTCTTCTTTGATTTTTAATCAGTTTCTTCTCATAATGTTTTTAGAAATGTTGGACAATTTTTAGAAGAATGAATATCTAATAAAAAAGAATATTTTAAAATCTAAGATGAATTCCTTTTCTAAAGTTTGAGTGTTTTATTCACTGAAATAATAAATGCTTCAATTCACTAGGAGACTGAGGCATGGTCAGAGTAAACAATCAAGCTGCTACTAAATATGTTGCATTCAAATGAGTACTGGTTATCATTATTGATAATACTAATTTCTTGAGAATTAATTAATGATCATAATTATCCAGGAATAGAGAAAGATTAGTCTGGATAATAGTAGATACCAATTACATTTTAAGACCTTAGTATCTTCATATATGAAATAATATATTTTGACCTTCTGAGGTCCCCTATAGCTGAATAGTCTATAACACAATACTCTACATGGTTACAATTAAAATAAAATATCTCTAAGGTAGGGACTCTTTTACTCACGTATTTCTTAGCTTGTATTTCCCTCCTCTGGAAACTGTGAATCTGTTGAACTAAAACAATTAGAGGGGAATAGCTGGTCTATCTAGAATTGGGAATCCCGCTTTTACATCATGAAATGGATTTTAGGAAATTTAGGAGACTTGTGGAGGGCCAAAGAAAGGATAAGGGTCCTTAAGTAAAGTATCAACACTGTTATTACAATAGGCATCTGCTCAAAGTTGCATTGACCTAGCACAACAGATGATATTATGGTACATTTAATCATTTTCCCCAGATACTGTTACCTTCATATTTCTGATATTGATCCTTTTATATCCACTAGCATGTAGGAAATTTTCAGAAATAAAAGATGTAAAGTATTCATGGCAGGTAAAGCTAACACCTGCTGCATGTAGGTTCTCTCAGACCCATATTCCTAACATCCGGGTTACTATTCTTTAGTGCATCACAAAATTTGAATGGCTTCATGTTAGCATGGAAAGAATGCAAAGCTTTTCATTAATATGCTCTAAATGGGACTTTTACAAGTAAAGAAACTTGAACTTACTTAAAGTGTTTTCATTATGCTATACATAAAAGCAATAACAAAAAGCAATATGAAGAAATAAAAAAGCAAACTGCAGATAGACAAATATGTGGCAATAGTTATTTGGAAATTTATATATACACCTTTATAAGGATTGTCTTACTCAGATTTTTCAGTATGGAACCATCTTATTCTACTGTTTTTGTGAAAAGAGAAGGTAAGAAGAGAAGAAAAGGCAGGAGAGGAAAGGAGAAGAGATCAGAGCAGAGGAGAGGAGCAGATAGGAGAGGAAAGGAAATGAGGAGAGGAAAGGAGAAGAAAGGAGAAGAAAGGAGAAGAAGGGAGAAGAAAGGTATATAAATAGTTTCTGCCAGACTGATTTCTAGTTTTCCCAACATTTTTTACCAAATAGAATTATTTTATCAAAAGATTGGATCTTTACTTTTGTCAAACACAAAGTTATTATAATACTTTGCTATTATTTCCTATATATCTGTGGCATTCCACTGATTTACTTTTTTTATTTCTTAGGCAGTACTAAATGTTTTTGATAATTACTGTTTTATAAAATAAATTGATATCTGGTATTGCTAGACCTCCTTCCTTTCTATTTTTAATTAATTATTTTCATATTCTTGATCTTTTATTCTTCCAAATGTATTTTGTTATTATTTTTTCCAGTTAAATAATTTTTCACCTCCAAACCACTTACTCTGCTTGTAGCAGAGCTTCCATAAACATCATCCAGGGAATTAACTTTTATGGATTTGCAACCTGACACTCCAGATGTTATAGTACTCATCTCTTGAGAAGTCAGAGACACAGTAAAAGAGATCTCAATACCAAATTTCTTGGTTCAGTCAAAAGTTCCAGTTATGAACTGGTTGTACTTTTCTCAGTGGAACTAACATGTGGAGAGGCTACTTGGGATTTTCTCTTTTAGAGTCAGATAGATTGCATGTCTATTTGAGAGTTATTGAGTATTCTGAGGGGATCCTGGGTGTGTGGAACATAATTCTTATTTTTATTTTTTTGTCAATGGCTGGAACCAAAATCAAGCTATGGCCTTTGTGCCCTTTCTTTGAAAAGACAAATGACTAGGATTATAACTTCATTTAATCATTATAATTGGGGAAATTTTAAGGAGGTACACAAACTTCAAAGATATAGCAAGAATAAATAATACCTCAGGAATGATTCTCTCATTTCACCTTGGATTAAAAAGAGGAATAAATTATGCCTATAATTAGTTCAGATCCTACCAAGTTCATTGACACAGGCATCACCATTGCTAGAAGTTTCAAATAATACTGAACTAGAGTTCTGAAGGTGACTCCTAAAGTTTTCTCTTTCTTCCTCATAGTATCAATAGTACACTGCCCTCATTGGGTTCTGATATGATCCCTATAGTTTGTCCTGCCATGGTCAGCAACAACTCCTTTTATCTAGAATAGAAGCAAAGAGACAAAAAGGCTAGAAAGACTTTATTTCTTGAAAGCCATAAGGCCCCATGAGATGAAATGGCCCTGAGGCCTTTCTGATACAGAATAACTTATTAACAGATATTGGTGCCTTCAGATAAAAATTAATATATAAAATGAGATAATTTATGTAAAATATTTTGCCTATCTTAATTTGCTATATAAATGCTAGTATTTTTAATTAAGCAAAGAAAATATAAATGTTGTTTACACCTCCTTTTGAAAATGCTGACAATTTGGCTACAAAGCTAATAAAAATGGATTTTTAATATCACTTAGCTAAGCATAATTTGTTATAAAGTCATTGCATGTTAAAGGTACTTCACTTGTACAGCTACAGGTGTCTCCTAAAAGTTCATAAAATCAGCATTTATTTTGATACATTGTAATTTACCATGGGTTTAACTCAGTGTTTTGCTTTTCCTTTCAATGCATTAGCAAATAAAGATACGACTCCTGAACTGAGGTCAAGGGAAAACTCTCAAATGTCTCAAAATTGACTTGTAATGGCTTTGGGACAGCATATAGTACTGCTCTGTTCTCATTAGTGCAATATTAAGTAAGGTCTTTAAGACTAAGGAGTCTTCCAACACTTAGTCTAATGATTAGGAGTGTGCTACTCAACATGTAGGCACATAATAAGGGATCACATGAGATGTAGTTTTGACCAGGCATCGGTGGGTACATTGGTCAGACTTCAGAAGCTCAGTAGAGCTGCTTTGGCCTTTACCTAATTGTTTAGTTCACAAGGAACAGGGTTGAATTAGTTCTAACTTCAGGAATTCCTCATGGCTACACAAGTAGACCTGGGAAGTGACATAGAGTGAAAGGGTTCCTGGACATGAAGTCAAAGAATCCTAAATATAGATTCACTTATGAAACAGCAAGATAATATAACTATTTTGAAACAATACTCTGTGAGCTAATGAAACATGATATAGTAGCATACTACTATGTTTAAAATTTGTTATGGGTATAGGGTGCTTCTGGATTGGGCCAGATAGAGATGGCCCAAGGTCCTCAGATGGTATAAGCACTTCAGCTGAGTAAGGATGGGAAGCCCAAATGAACACTTAAGTTGAGGTAGTGAACACAAGGTCCCCAAATATTGGTAGCTCAGCTGAGCACCAGTTCCCACCTACAGTGCCCAGAACTAAGTGATCCATTGAGAAGCTGTGAATGGAATCACATAGCTTCTCTGGCTTCTTGTTCTGGGGTTGAATTGATAGATAGATGATGGGGTTGATTGGATAAATGTTGATAATAAATGGATAGATATTGGTGATGATTGGATAATGCAGTTGACTTGACTTAGCTAAAGTAGTCCCTTCCCCTAGATAAAATCAGCCTTCACCTAAATGAGCTTTAAGAATTTAATTGTAATAAACTCAGGGGAAGGAACACAGTTGAGGAATGAGGTGTTGGGAATCTATGCTAGATTATGGAAGATAGAGATGGCTGATCAATCAATAATCAGGTTGTGTTAGTTGGCTGGAGAGATGCCTCTCCCTCTCTAGTCCTGGTCAGACCAGGCACCTTGGCCCTGACCAATGGCCTGAGGGTTGTTCTTGTTAATCAGATAATTGGTATCTATCTCACAGCTCTATTCAGTAGTTGGTAATGTGGTAATCAATCAAGCAGGATACAAGTAACTAGAGCAGATTTCTTGGCCTACCCACTCAGCCACCTAGGGTCCCTGTCTCACAACTGAGAGAGCGTTTGTCTCAGCTCATTCCTTTTTATAGTGTTGGCAGCAACTGTCTCTTGCCCCGTGGCTCATGGCATGTGGGTAGGTTCTGAATTCCAAACTGTTGGTTGTCACTCAACTTGTTCTCAATTTTCCTAACAGAAAATGATATAAGAAATTGTAATTCAATGAATTATTTTAACTCATAACAGAGCAATAGAGTAGGCAATTATTCTGCTGTAGACTTAAGCATACCGTATTTGAAGGATAGACTCCAACTTTTAATCTTGAATCTACCACTTACTGGCTATGTAATCTTATTAAAATTGATTTTCCTCTTCAGATTTAATCTGTAAAATGAGAAAAGTATGTATATTTTGAAGTATTTATAAGACCATAGAGTGAGAAAAGACAACAGAGGATACCTTGTTGAATCTTTTTTTTTTTTTACAGAAGAAGAGACTGAGACAAAAAAAAATAAATTACACAATTTGTCAGAGGCAAGAACTGAACTTAATGATTCTTCTGATTCTAGTGTTACTATTCTTTCTACTGGACAACACTGCATTAACCATAGCCTTGTCATGACAAAGGTTTTTTATGACTCTTAGAGAGCTATATAAAAGTATACTATTATTTTATATCACATTGGATAAATTTAATGCTATTGCATTAGGTTTGCCTAATTAATTGTCATTAAATTTATTGTTATTTATTTATTAAAACTTTTGCCCTTTTGTTCACAAGGTTATATTTGTATATGTATTAGCCACCAAGCAGCCTTACTTGAGACTCACCAAATTTTATTCTCCAGAAGATGGAGCCCTGTACAGTTCCAAGTTTGCCCTGTAGTTTTGTGTTCCAATGAGCTCCAGAATGAGTATTAGGGAAATATGAAACTCTGTCTATCATTCAGAGGATGGGTAGCCTTTTGCATCTCATCTCAAATTCTCCCTGGACAGATGTGCACTCATTGTTCTAAAGTAGGGGTCGGCAATCTTTTTGTCAGTGAGAGCCATAACGTGTGCAGAAGGAGGAGGATGGAGGCAGAAGGAGTTGGAATATGGGGCAGGGTATGAAGGACCCCCTGGGGCACATCCCGGGGCTCTGCCTGGACTGGCAGGTCGGGAGGTGGAGCCAGATATGGCTCAAGAACCATACCTTGCCTACCCCTGCTCTAAAGGAAAGTGATCAATGAAGGTATATTTTTTTAAAAAAATAACTGTATTTTAAATTTGCTTTCTATCATTTCCCTTCCACTGCTCTTCCCTGCAAAACAACAACAACAACAACAACAACAACAACAACAACAACAACAACAAAAAGAAAACCAATGTAAATATTCATAGACTACTAAAAGAAATTTCCCATATTGGTTATGTTCTAGAATATATGGCTACCATTCTTTTTTAAGTTCATCTCTCTTACAGGAGGTGAGCAGCATGCTTTATTTTCTTAAATTTGGACTGGTTCTTTATCATTACATTTATCTGAGTTTTAAAGACTTTAAACTATGGTACTATAATTGTGTAAATCTTTCTTATACTTAGGCTTATTTCACTCTTACATTATTTTCATATAAGTCTTCTCAGTTTTTGCTAAATATATATTTTTTGTCATTTCTCATAGCACAGTAATATTTTACTTCATGATAGTATTCATACACTATAATTTATTCAGCCATTTCATAATATGTGAACACATCCTTAATTTGCAATTCTGTGCCACCACAAAAAAGAGCAGTTATAGATATATTTTTTTACTTATTTGTCCTTTTCCTTCTTTCTTCTCTTTGTAGTATGTATCTATTAGTGTCATACCCGGAGCAAAGGATATATTTGTGGCTTAGTAACTTTTTGGTTGGGATTTACCAAAGCAGAAATTAGCTCTTAATTCTCCATCTGCTTCTTCCTTGAATATGCTACATTTCCTTAAGCCTTAAAGAAGTCTGCCCACAGTGATATTCACCTAAATGTATATAGAGTTTTTTTTAAATTATTTTCACAGTATCCATGAAAATAATAAGACAACATGAAGAAGAACTGAGGATCAGAGACTTGGATATGAAAGGCACCCAGGATTACTTTTATGACATAATGAGATGTAAAAGGAAAATATTAGTGGTGTGCTAGTCATTATTTGTCATAAGGAAAAACATAATTGGATAAATTGAATATTAACATTCAAATTTAGAAGAGAAAACAATGATTAATGAATTTATATGTGTATATTTTGGAAGCAATGTTCATCAGACAAGACACTGAATTGGAAGACCTTAGTTTTAATTCCAATATGTCATCTGTTACCTTTGTGATCTTAGAGAATTAATACTTAAGCACTCTGAGGCTCATTCTTTCTCACATGAAAAATAAAGAAGTCTGGACTAGATCTCTAAGGTCCTAAGTTGTTTTTCTAAAAACAACAATACTGCATAATATAATAATAGAATTTTCTAACATAATATAGTAGACGTGAAGTACATAAGACCTATCCATTTATAGAACTATTACAATATGACTCCATTGAATATTTTAATAAAATAACATTAGTGATCAATGTTGAACATTTATAGCATTGCAAATATTTATTACATTCCCCTGTCTTACTAAATTTAGAATCAGGTTTTCATTGTCATTGCTATTCCTTTCCTAGTTATAAATTTGGCAGGCTGTGGAGCCTTTATTGATATGCTTGGAGAGGTATGAAACTTACAACCAGAGTGTAACTTACATATCAGAAGGACCAAGTTCAATACTTTATGAACTAAACTTTCCCAGTTTTTAAGCTATAGCCTATTAGCAATAGGGTGATGCCATAACTCTTCTGAGTAGCTGAGGCACTATTAAGAGTACTGCCACAATAAATCACTCCCTATCGACCAGGAGGCAATGAACCTCCCAACTTGGCCTATGGGAAGTAAGTTAGGTACAGCAACAATCTGGTTTATGACACATTCACCCAGACAGAGACATATTCTATTTATAAATTCAGTCATCCCACATAATTCTCCTAATTTATTCCATTTAAGATAAGTCTTTGATATAACATTAGATAGTATCTTATGGAAATAATTAAAACACACAGAAAAAAATAAAACCACTATAGACTCATCTATCTATAAATTAATATATGGCTTTCCTTTGACTTTTCATTCTAATGTGTCATTGTTATTTTCTTGATAGGCTCTAACATCTGAAAGCATTTCATGGCATTTTTCATGTTTGTAATATAATACAGTTTGAAGGGGACTGAATTATTTTATTCTCCTATACTCAAGAAAGATGGGAATCTAAATGGAGAGCTCAGTTTCTTAGCCTAGATCACTTTGTTATAGGTGTTAATTTGCCAAGGTATTTCTAAATTACTATGTGGACCCTAAGCATTGTACTTTGTTATTGGATAAGTATTTATGAAAAGATTTGAAGAAAAAATATATCACTGGTAAATGTTTAATCTGTGTTTCATGTTTGATCTTTTCTGTACAATCTTTATACCAAAGCTGGAATCTATTTCCAATGACTACATATGAATGCAGCACACGCTCTGCGGCCTAACAGATGCCATCTGTAAAAGCATTTACTTTAAATTAGTGGAATAAGTAATCAAAAGGGCTTTGTACTTAATGCAAAACTTTTGGTGACTATTAAATGCTCATTAGAGGGTGTTTTTGCTGTATGACTGTCAAAATCAGCAGGACGTTTATGTTAGATTTCCTGAGTGGGTCAAGATTGAATATGATTTTACAACTTAAATAACATAAATGAATGCAGGTTATTTCAGCATCTCCAGATGTTCTTTCAACTCTTTACCCCTAAAACTCAAACTTATTGCCATTTTAAATTTTGCAATGATATTATAGACATTTTTTGTTGCTAAAATATTTTGTAATTCCTTTAGACTATTGAACTATTTCATTCAATGAGTCTGCAAAAAGAGGTAGAATTCACAAAATGTTACAAGAAGGCTATATAGAGATCACATATTCAAAACACTTCATCTTCAAGATAGGGAAACTGAGGCCCCAAGAAATAACCAATATCTATAGTTATATATTGTATTAGGGAAAGAATCAGGATTAGAATCTAAGTCTTTTGATTCCACTGTGCTTTCCATGATATGCCATGCATTCTCCCTGAAGCCTAGTCTAGGAATATTTCAACTAATGGAAAAGGAGATGCTACAAGATGGGCTGCTTTGGTTTTTTCCTCTAAAGATTACTTCATGAAACCAGGTAATTCTGTTTTAGGTATACTTTTAACTTAATTTGAAATAATAAAAGATAATTTTTAAAAATGTTTATCTTTCCATGAATTCTTTGGTAGACTGGGAGTGTTTTACAACTTGATTAAACATCAGAAAATATGTTCTTACTATCTCTTTAATTTTAATTAAATGTTCAATAACCATCTTGTTAAATCTAAACAGCAGCATCTGTTATTCCAACAATTGTTATTTATAAAGCCTTGTGTCCAATTACAGCACTGGATGGTGGGAATGAATGCTGAGACACACTTAGAAGATAACCCCACACATAGAAGCTTTAGGATGAAATCTATTCAAGTGCTTATGTACTTTAAATTTAAGAGACAATAAAAAAATTTTCTACAGAATTTTAGAGCTGGAAGAAATATCAAGAATTTAATGGGTTAGGCTTATTACCTTCATGCAGAACTGTTCATGGATTGCTTAAAACAAACAAACACAAACCTTTGATTACTAAGCTATTCAAATATATAATGAAGGTAATGTAAGGGAAAATAAAACCCATGAAAATCCAGAAAGGAAATAGATGGTCGAAAATAATGCATCCTCCCCTAAATAAAGCACTCACAGAAGAATCATTTAGTGTGGCTGGCTAGCTAGTTCTAATCAACAAATAACAACAATATGCAAACAACTATATATAAACAAGACAATTTGTGAATAGTCTCAGAGTGTGTTTAGCAGAAGGTGGGATTTCAGCTGAGACTTGTAGGAAGCTAAGGAATTTGGTTGGCTGATTATTTCAAATATTACCTGTGAAACACAGTAGTTAAGTCACATTAAGCAAGTTTCTAAAATTCATTTTGCTCATCTATAAAGGGAGTAGCCAATCATATTTGAATTATGGTACTGAAAAAGTTGATATGAGGAAATTGCCTTATGAATATTAAAATACTATTGAACTGTTAACTACTATGGCCTATAAAATAACTACTATGACCTTTAAAATAAATTATACTACATAACTTATAAAGTTCCTTTCAATTTATGAGCCTCTGGCATCTCTTGATGTTGAAATACTTTTGCCAATCCAAACTGTTCTGTCTTTTTTGACTTCCCATTCTTTAACTCCAGTGTGTTCTAGAACCCATCCAAGATAGGTGGGAAGATCATCTCAGAGATTCATGATGAAAAATGCCATTTGCCTTCAAAGGAAGAATTTATGGAGTCTGAAAGCAAACTAAACATTCTCTATTTCCTTTCTTCCTTTCTTATTTTCTTCCTTCCTCCTCCTCCTCTTCCTCCTCCTCCTCCTCTTCCTCCTCCTCCTCTTCCTCCTCCTCCTTCTTCTTCTTCTTCTTCTCCATAAAATGACTAATATGGAAAAATATTGCATATGATTGCACATGTAAATATATATACAAATATAGCATATTGTTCATCATCTCAGGGATGTGTGGAGGCAGAAGGGAGGAAAGGTAAGAAGGAGGAAGACAATAAAATTTTAAAAATGGATATTAAAAATTGTGTTTACATGTAGTTGGGGGACGATAAATTATTATTTAAAAAAAGAAAGCAATCAAATAGATACATGAACTTGTAGTTGGAGCAGGAATAGGTGACACCTTGAATTTCTATTGACTATTATCTACTTCCACATCATTACTTTAAGACAGAGAAGATTGGCCCAGCTTATTAGGGGTCTAGCAGTCTAATGAACAAATTCTCAAACTCAGTTCCATGATGCTGAACCAAAAGAGTAGAGATAGAATATTTATTTTCATCTTTAGCTTGCAGTCAAATATCTAAGGAAAGAAACAGACATCAAAGGGGAAATCAAATAGTTCAGTTGTTGGAATTGACAAAATCTCTCAGTATTCTAAAAGTGACAAAAACAACATTCTCCTGAAACTCAGCTACATAATCTAACAGACCCAAACCTAGGTAAGGAACTTGTGGCCTCAGATAAAGAGGGCAGTGAACACTCTTGTCCCTATTGGAAGCACTAATTTAAAAGCTACCAGATTAAGCAATGAAAGCAGCAAAAATAAATACAAAGACAAAAGCTTAGGTCAGAAATCTCCTCCAGAAGTGAATAAGTCTAACACTAACATAAAGTCTGAAATCAAGAAATAAATTGGAAGAATGAGCATCAAAAAAGACAAAAAAGGAAAGAAAGAAAGAAACCAATAATAAAGGACTACTATGGTGACAGGGAAGTTCATGACATAAACATAGAAGACAGTTACTCAAAAACATTTATAAACAATTCCCAAAGGCAAATTCAGATTTGATACAAACCAAAAGGAATTCTTAAGAAAGTTAAAGAAAGATTTTAAAAGTGCAAATAAAAAAAATTGAAAACAGAGTGGCAGAGGAAAAAATGGGGAAAGGAATGATTATATAAGAATGTTCTGAAAAAAAGTTAATAGCTTGATTAAAAAAAAATTTTTAACAGTGCTTAACAAAACCTTACTGAAGAAATGAACTCTTTAAAAAGTAGAACTGGCCAAATGGAAGCTGATAATTTTATTAGCTACCTAGAAATAATAAAACATAGTCTAAAAACAGAAAATTAGAAGAAAATACAAAATATCTCATTGGAAAAAGCAAAACTGATCTGGAAACTAGATTGAGAAGAAATCACTTAAGAATCATTTTACTGGGCAAGTCACTTAACCCTCATTTCCTAGCCCCTATCACTCTTCTGCCTTGGAGCCAATACAAACAGAAGGTAAAGCTTTAAAAAAAGGAATCATTGTACCACCGGAAAGCTATAAACAAATATTAAAAAATGAACATATTTTAATAAATTATGAAGGAAAATTTTCTTGATATATTAGAACCAGAGGGAAAATTAGAAATTGAAATAACCCACACCTGCTTAAATGAATCTCCTAAATGAAAACATTCAGGAATATTATAGCTAAAATCCAGAATTATCAATCCAAATTGAAAATATTTCAAATATCCAGAAATATAAAAAAATATCCAAATCCTTCTGAGGCACAATGAAGATCACACAAGTTTTACAAGCTAAAACAATAAAGGAGAGGTCTTGTATTATGACATTCCAAAAAGTAAAAGATATAGGATTACACCCAAGAATATGCTATCCAATAAAGTTGAACATTTTCTCAGAAGAGAAAAATTATATTTAATTAAAAAAAGGATTTCCAAGGTTTCCCAATGAAAAGGCCACAGATAAATAGAGAGTTTGACATTCCAAAATAGGACTCAAAAGAAGCATAAAATGGGAAACATGAAAGTGAAATCATCAGCTATAAAACATTCTCATAAGAAAAGTTGATACACATAAATTCCTCAAATTATTATTATTACCAGGAGTGTTAAAGGGAATGTAATTAGACAGGGTATGATTATGAAATGTTTGGATAATCTTAAAGATTAATAAAAGGGTGGGGAAGAATAATGCTGTAGGGGTAGAAAAAGAAGTAATATGGCCAATTATCTCATACAAATAGGGCATACAAGTGAGAATTTATACAAAGAGAGATAGTTTGGAGAGAGTAGGCAATCCCTGGACCTCACTCTCTTTTGATTTAAAAGAGGGACACAAGCATAGCTTGATACAGAAATTCATCTTATCCAATAGGGAAGTAAGAGGAAAAGAGTTAGAGAGGGAGAAAAAAGAATAAGAAGTAGGGTTAAATTAAAGGTAATAGTAATTCAAAAAATTAAAGTTCATAAGGAGGAGAAAAGTTAAAAAACAAAAAACAAAAAAGGATGAGTATAAGAGAATAATATGGAGGGAAATACACAATTAGCAATCTTAACCATGAATATGCATGGAGGTAACTCATTCTTAAAATGATACATGATAGAACAATGAATTAGAAACTAGAATATAACAATATGCTCTTTGCAACATGAAGAAAGATACCAATTAAAATTAAGATCTAAATCAGAATATAGTACAGAGATCCCTCACCTATTGTGGGAGTTACATTCCTGAGATCCCTGTGGTAGATAAAAATCCACAAAGTAGGGACATTATAAATATTTTATTATTCTTTGATGGTAAGCATCTTCCTCTGGTGCTTAGGTTCACTGCCAGAAGCCTTAGAAGGTGAAGAATGTTTGGGTGGCATAGGGCTTGAAATAAATTCAGACTTTTATGAAAACTTCATAAAAACGCAAAACTGCAGAGCAACACTATGCACAGTGAACAGACATTAAAGTGAAATAGATAAGGAGAGATGCTGAATGTATGGGCACAGTGTGGGAGAGCAAACAGAAGGATGCTACAGTCACTGAGTCAATCAGCACTCAGGATACCATATTAGAGAGTTTGGAAACATGGTCACATAGACAACTGATTATTTGGACCAGTACTAGGGGTTTCACACTGTGGGTTGAAGGTGCCTAATAGTTAGCCCTGACCAGGCCAGAGCCTGATTGGGTCGAGCACACAGATTACTCAGTCACAGAGCCTGGTAAAGTCAATGGAAGGTGTAGTTTACTTCCACAGAGAGGTCTGGAGGGAAAAAAGGGATTTCCTGTCACTAGTTCACTAGCTAATAACGCCAAAACTAAACCTTCATGAGAAGGGCCTTCAGAGATTTTGACGTTCTACAGTTTTCAACCTCTCCTTCCTAACCTACAACCCAGACCCTATTCTAGCTACCTTGCACTATCCAAACTTCTCTTCAGTATTAATAGAGGTGCTGGTCTGTGACAGATTAGATAGGGACCCAAGGGTAGGTTCCACATCCAACTAGAGCCAGACCTCTGCTTNCCAAGATAGGTGGGAAGATCATCTCAGAGATTCATGATGAAAAATGCCATTTGCCTTCAAAGGAAGAATTTATGGAGTCTGAAAGCAAATAAACATTCTCTATTTCCTTTCTTCCTTTCTTATTTTCTTCCTTCCTCCTCCTCCTCTTCCTCCTCCTCCTCTTCCTCCTCCTCCTCCTCTTCCTCCTTCTCCTCCTCCTCCTCCTCCTTCTTCTTCTTCTTCTTCTCCATAAAATGACTAATATGGAAAAATATTGCATATGATTGCACATGTAAATATATATACAAATATAGCATATTGTTCATCATCTCAGGGATGTGTGGAGGCAGAAGGGAGGAAAGGTAAGAAGGAGGAAGACAATAAAATTTTAAAAATGGATATTAAAAATTGTGTTTACATGTAGTTGGGGGACGATAAATTATTATTTAAAAAAAGAAAGCAATCAAATAGATACATGAACTTGTAGTTGGAGCAGGAATAGGTGACACCTTGAATTTCTATTGACTATTATCTACTTCCACATCATTACTTTAAGACAGAGAAGATTGGCCCAGCTTATTAGGGGTCTAGCAGTCTAATGAACAAATTCTCAAACTCAGTTCCATGATGCTGAACCAAAAGAGTAGAGATAGAATATTTATTTTCATCTTTAGCTTGCAGTCAAATATCTAAGGAAAGAAACAGACATCAAAGGGGAAATCAAATAGTTCAGTTGTTGGAATTGACAAAATCTCTCAGTATTCTAAAAGTGACAAAAACAACATTCTCCTGAAACTCAGCTACATAATCTAACAGACCCAAACCTAGGTAAGGAACTTGTGGCCTCAGATAAAGAGGGCAGTGAACACTCTTGTCCCTATTGGAAGCACTAATTTAAAAGCTACCAGATTAAGCAATGAAAGCAGCAAAAATAAATACAAAGACAAAAGCTTAGGTCAGAAATCTCCTCCAGAAGTGAATAAGTCTAACACTAACATAAAGTCTGAAATCAAGAAATAAATTGGAAGAATGAGCATCAAAAAAGACAAAAAAGGAAAGAAAGAAAGAAACCAATAATAAAGGACTACTATGGTGACAGGGAAGTTCATGACATAAACATAGAAGACAGTTACTCAAAAACATTTATAAACAATTCCCAAAGGCAAATTCAGATTTGATACAAACCAAAAGGAATTCTTAAGAAAGTTAAAGAAAGATTTTAAAAGTGCAAATAAAAAAAATTGAAAACAGAGTGGCAGAGGAAAAAATGGGGAAAGGAATGATTATATAAGAATGTTCTGAAAAAAAGTTAATAGCTTGATTAAAAAAAAATTTTTAACAGTGCTTAACAAAACCTTACTGAAGAAATGAACTCTTTAAAAAGTAGAACTGGCCAAATGGAAGCTGATAATTTTATTAGCTACCTAGAAATAATAAAACATAGTCTAAAAACAGAAAATTAGAAGAAAATACAAAATATCTCATTGGAAAAAGCAAAACTGATCTGGAAACTAGATTGAGAAGAAATCACTTAAGAATCATTTTACTGGGCAAGTCACTTAACCCTCATTTCCTAGCCCCTATCACTCTTCTGCCTTGGAGCCAATACAAACAGAAGGTAAAGCTTTAAAAAAAGGAATCATTGTACCACCTGAAAGCTATAAACAAATATTAAAAAATGAACATATTTTAATAAATTATGAAGGAAAATTTTCTTGATATATTAGAACCAGAGGGAAAATTAGAAATTGAAATAACCCACACCTGCTTAAATGAATCTCCTAAATGAAAACATTCAGGAATATTATAGCTAAAATCCAGAATTATCAATCCAAGTTGAAAATATTTCAAATATCCAGAAATATAAAAAAATATTCAAATCCTTCTGAGGCACAATGAAGATCACACAAGTTTTACAAGCTAAAACAATAAAGGAGAGGTCTTGTATTATGACATTCCAAAAAGTAAAAGATATAGGATTACACCCAAGAATATGCTATCCAATAAAGTTGAACATTTTCTCAGAAGAGAAAAATTATATTTAATTAAAAAAAGGATTTCCAAGGTTTCCCAATGAAAAGGCCACAGATAAATAGAGAGTTTGACATTCCAAAATAGGACTCAAAAGAAGCATAAAATGGGAAACATGAAAGTGAAATCATCAGCTATAAAACATTCTCATAAGAAAAGTTGATACACATAAATTCCTCAAATTATTATTATTACCAGGAGTGTTAAAGGGAATGTAATTAGACAGGGTATGATTATGAAATGTTTGGATAATCTTAAAGATTAATAAAAGGGTGGGGAAGAATAATGCTGTAGGGGTAGAAAAAGAAGTAATATGGCCAATTATCTCATACAAATAGGGCATACAAGTGAGAATTTATACAAAGAGAGATAGTTTGGAGAGAGTAGGCAATCCCTGGACCTCACTCTCTTTTGATTTAAAAGAGGGACACAAGCATAGCTTGATACAGAAATTCATCTTATCCAATAGGGAAGTAAGAGGAAAAGAGTTAGAGAGGGAGAAAAAAGAATAAGAAGTAGGGTTAAATTAAAGGTAATAGTAATTCAAAAAATTAAAGTTCATAAGGAGGAGAAAAGTTAAAAAACAAAAAACAAAAAAGGATGAGTATAAGAGAATAATATGGAGGGAAATACACAATTAGCAATCTTAACCATGAATATGCATGGAGGTAACTCATTCTTAAAATGATACATGATAGAACAATGAATTAGAAACTAGAATATAACAATATGCTCTTTGCAACATGAAGAAAGATACCAATTAAAATTAAGATCTAAATCAGAATATAGTACAGAGATCCCTCACCTATTGTGGGAGTTACATTCCTGAGATCCCTGTGGTAGATAAAAATCCACAAAGTAGGGACATTATAAATATTTTATTATTCTTTGATGGTAAGCATCTTCCTCTGGTGCTTAGGTTCACTGCCAGAAGCCTTAGAAGGTGAAGAATGTTTGGGTGGCATAGGGCTTGAAATAAATTCAGACTTTTATGAAAACTTCATAAAAACGCAAAACTGCAGAGCAACACTATGCACAGTGAACAGACATTAAAGTGAAATAGATAAGGAGAGATGCTGAATGTATGGGCACAGTGTGGGAGAGCAAACAGAAGGATGCTACAGTCACTGAGTCAATCAGCACTCAGGATACCATATTAGAGAGTTTGGGAACATGGTCACATAGACAACTGATTATTTGGACCAGTACTAGGGGTTTCACACTGTGGGTTGAAGGTGCCTAATAGTTAGCCCTGACCAGGCCAGAGCCTGATTGGGTCGAGCACACAGATTACTCAGTCACAGAGCCTGGTAAAGTCAATGGAAGGTGTAGTTTACTTCCACAGAGAGGTCTGGAGGGAAAAAAGGGATTTCCTGTCACTAGTTCACTAGCTAATAACGCCAAAACTAAACCTTCATGAGAAGGGCCTTCAGAGATTTTGACGTTCTACAGTTTTCAACCTCTCCTTCCTAACCTACAACCCAGACCCTATTCTAGCTACCTTGCACTATCCAAACTTCTCTTCAGTATTAATAGAGGTGCTGGTCTGTGACAGATTAGATAGGGACCCAAGGGTAGGTTCCACATCCAACTAGAGCCAGACCTCTGCTTACTGACAGTACAGATAGCTGGGTGCTACTTCAGGCTAGCTTTGGGTTCACAGGATCTTCTTCTAAGGAAACACAGCAACAAGGACAGGATCAAAAATATCAGGACTTGGCAGTCACTCCCTCCAGGTTCACATCCAGAGAGAGAAAGCTAACGTCCCCTGAGTTCCAGCTTAACTCTTCCTTCCAGCATTCCAGAATCTTTCATCTACAGGTCTCATGCACCTATCTTCTGCAAACCTTCATCTTTTTTACTATAATTATCTCTTCCTCATAACAATATAGAACACAGCACTGTGGTCAGTTGCCTTTCATTCCATCAGCCAATAGTGTGCATGTACAGTCCCATTTTGGCAAACTTGCTCAAGCAATAATCATGTACTCTATTTCTGTTGTGTAGTGCTGTGTTCTGTATTGTTATGTCCAGTTCATTATTCCTTTGGGCACAATAGTATTCCATCACCAACAGATACCACAATTTGTTCAGCCATTCCCCAATCAAAGGACATGCCCTCATTTTCTGATTTTTTGCCACCACAAAGAGCGAGGTTATAAATATTTTTGTACAAGTCTTTTTCCCTATGACCTCTTTGGGCTATTAACCAAGCAGTCTCACTTTGGCTAACTGAATCAAAAGGTAGATAGTCTTTTAAAGCTCTTTGGGCATGGTTCCAAATTGCCATCCAGAATGGTTGGATCTATTCACAACCCCAATCAGCAATGCATTAATGTCTTAGGGACTATTTCTGTCTCTAAATGTTTGCATCAATAAAAGAAAGAAATAACAAAATGACCAATTATGTATACAACTAAAACAGTAACCAAGCAAATTAAAGTAGAGATTTGATTGTTATCCTCTATTAAATACACTCCAATGACCAACTAATACCTCCAATATGAAAAACAAAATCCTTTATTAGACTTTTAAAGTTCTTTATAACTTTTCCATTCCATTCTCTTATTAGATTTCCCCACCTACAGATATTCTGTGATTCTGTGATTTTGAATATAAGAGTTACTGATGTGAGTTATTTATCTAAGGTACACATGACTGAATTTTCCCTGACTGTCCTCCATACCTGTTATTCTAAGCCTCCTTACTTTTACTTTCTTTATTCTCTGGCTTCCTTCAAGTCTTACATAAAATATCATATTCTATAAGAGACTTTTCCTAATTCAGCTTAAATCCAGTGTTTTTTTTTTCATTGAATTTATCTCCACTATATCCTGTAGATATTTTATATGAAAAGTTGTTTGCATTTTGCCTCCTCTTTGATGTGAAGGACTGTTTTTTTTTTTTCTGGGGCATTTACTTTTCTGTGTATCCCTAGATCTTGGCATAATATCTGGTGCTTAAAAATCTTTTGCTGACCTAAGTTTCCATGTAACAGTCTTTGAAATACTTGAAAACAAATATATTAGGATTATTATCCTAACCCGTATTATTATGCAAGTTAAATTAATTTCTCCTTAAAAGTTATTAAGGCCCTCTCTGCAAAATGTGGTTGGTTAATAAGATTAAGGAGTCATATTTTTGATATCACTTTTTTTTCTGATTGACTTAATACAAAAAAATCATGAGGAGTTCTGTATGCTTCTCTGATAGTTGGTGGATCTTGTTAGGCAACAGGAATGGGAACTCAGCTGAATAAGCTCAAGGTATCCTACCCTGCTATCCTTATTTAATATTCTATTTTTAAGTAAGCATCTTTGTTTACTATTGTGTGACCATTGGTACCCTTTATAATTAGCAACACTTCCTGTGTCATTTCTGCTTATGTTCTATCACAGATTCTGCCAGAAGGAGTACTTGAGTGCTTTAGTTTTAAAATTTTGTAGTTTGATTTATTATTCTTTGCTCTTAAAAAATAAGACTACCTCCTTTCTCATTTGTGTTTCTAAAGGCTAGTTATGTGTTGAAATTGTTGGAAATCAACATGATATAACTTGCTCCCTATAAAGAATTCACTATCCCAGCTGTGTGACCCTTGGCAAGTTACTTGACCCCCATTGCCTACCCTTACCACACTTCTTTCTTAGAGCCAATTGGCTCCAAGACAGAAGGTAAGGATTTAAAATTTAAAAAAAAATTTAAAAAAATTAAAAAAAAATTCACTATGATTTTAAAAAATTTTTTAGAAAAAATTTTTCTATGGTTACATGATTCATGTTCTTGCTCTCTCTCTCTCCCTACCCTTTCCCCCCAGTAGCCGACACACACTTCCACTGGTTTCTTCCTCACCATGATTTTTAATGTAGCAAATTTTAGGGGCATCAAGATGTCGAGGTGAATAGAATGCCATGTCTGGAGTCAGGAGTTCATAGGTTCAAATATGGTGTCTGCCATTTCTTAGATATGTGACACAGAACAAGTCATTTAACTGCAATTGCCTGGCCCTTACCATTCTTCTGCCTTGAAATTGATACTTTTATGGATTTTAATACAGAAAGGAAGGGTTTGAAAAAATATCATAGCACAATGTAATTGACTATATAAATGAATTTCTTTAAAGATATATCCATAAACACAGAAATAAAAGAGGGGGTGAGATAGAGTAATTTTTTTTACATCAAGATCAATCATTGATCATATACTAAAGGAAAGAAGGAAAGATGAAAGAGAAGGAAAAGGGTGAAGATCCTTTATTTAGCTCAACAGTTTCTCTAAATTAGAGTGCTTTGGCAATTAATTGTCAAATTCAAACACCCTTAACTCCCTTCTACTGGCAGAATAGCCAGTTACTGTCCACCAGACCTTTCTTGGAATTATCAGTTTTCATCAGTTTATGTCCATAAATATGTTTACAGTTTGTTACTGCTTATGAGTTAGTTTGTTATTCCAAATCAGTGTAAATATTCCTTGGATATGTGTCTCATTCTGATTCTGATATCAATAAGGTCACAGTGTTTATTTCATTAGACTTTTAAAATCTTCAATCAAGTCTTCTAATTATGATGAAACTTACTTGTGTGGCCAAATGCAGTCCCCAGATTTTTTTTTCTTTAGATATTTCAAGCTTACTTATACACTTTAAATTTTATATTGAAGGTAGTTATTGAGTTGCAATGGTATAGCTCAAGAACTCTGAGCTGTTATTTTGGAAAGTAGATAACTCAGCACCTTTATAGGCTACACCTCTGGCCTGGCAGTTTTTCATTTCAGTAAATGGTAGTGTTAAATCACTGGACCCTGGAGAATCATCCCTTGAGTTGCCATGCAATCATTCCAGAGCATGACTACTTTTGTACCTTTATAAATCAGTTTCAGGAATTTTATCTCACCCAAATGTATCAGAAACCTTAGAAACTCATTCTAAACACATATTTGCATGGAAAAGGGAATTGATATACATGTCAGATAAGAACTGCTACATCCAAAGGGTCTTGTAGCTGGCCCTGGATATTCCCTGTTACTAAACTGAAAATTCTCTAGTAGTTATTTTTGTCTTATCCAATATCCAAATCTAAGTGATCTCTTATATCCATTGATTCAAAGAATTTCCTTTTTTTTTAAGTCTACAATGTGCATGGGAGAAAAACTAGAAAAAAAGAAATCAAATATTTCTAATTATAAGGAAGAAGAAAAAGTAGCTATTTTGTGCAAAATATTTAAACCCTGCAAAGAAAGTGCTATTTTTATCTCACTTTTTACAGTTGAGGAAAGTAAGGCAAGCATAAGTTATATGATAAGCCCCAAATCATACACTATTCAAACTCTAAGGTCAGTCTATGCCCAATGTTCAATCTATTGAGTAAGAAGCTGCCTCAAAAATGAAAGGGATAAGTTTTATTAGGTGGAACCTTGAGGGACCAATGAAATCTGAATTATGTGATTTTTTTGATATTTGGAAAATCATTGTCTTATGCAGAAAAACCCAGAAAAGGATTTTTCTAAAATTTTGCCTGGACCAGTACAATTATAGATTAATATATCCATTGAGATATTGAAGGCATTTCTAAATTATCTACATTCTTGATCCTGGACACAAATAAGCCTGCTACAATAAAATTGGAATAAAATATATATTTTTTGAAAAGGAATCATAAATCACACTGAATTTTTGCATTTTTCTTGTGAAAGAAAAGTAAACTAAATAACATGAAAGAGTTGACAATATGAAGCTTCAAAACAAGCAAGTCTCTCAACTAGCAATGTTTTGATATATTTCAACTTCTTGCATTTCAGCATTATAAAAAATATTTATATAAAATGAGAATATCCTTTTGAGTCTCTCATATGTGTTTGATTTCCTTCTTAAATAAAACATGGAAAATTCTTACTCTTTGCCTCACAAATATGTAAACATGAGCTTTTTCTTTTTTTGTGAAAAAATTATCAAATTTTAGAAAAGGTTGAAGTCCTCAATTTCTGCATTAAAATTGTACATTGATACATTGAATGGAGATTTGACAACATGAGAAAGCATATTTCAGTTTAAGAGTTGTGTAAACTGGTTATTCTAAGACTATTTGATAGCTTGTCTCTTTTCAGGTTGCCTGAAACATCCCTCCTATAAACTGACTTATTTATCTTCTTTATTGGATATACCCATCACATAATAGTTTCTGGGTACATTTACAAGTATAGTAAAAAATAAGGCAATGTAGTCTTTTTTTTTTTTTTTTTTTTTTTTTTTGGCAACAGGACAGACAACTCATGGTAAAAAGGAGATGAGAGATTATCTATAAGAGGACACATGGCAGTGGTTCCAAACTTTTTTGGCCTACCGCCCCTTTTCCAGCAAAAAATATTAGTGCCCACTGGAAATTAAGAAACTATTTATTGAAATCAGAATAGAATGGAATACAAAAAAAGTGTGGCCATCACTGCCTCCCCAGATTGCTGCAGCACCCACGGGGGGGGGGGGGAGGGGTAGTAACACCCACTTTGGGAATCACTGAGTCATAGACTGAGCCTGATGTTAGCAGCAGCACAGGAGTCCAATTTGAAGTGTCAGCTTCTCTTAGAATGGTTATCTCCTTATCTGATATTTAACAATGAAAGATCTAAGGATCTTCATTCTCTTGTGTTGTGTCTAATTCAGATTGGTCTCCTGCTACTTTGGAAATGAAGTTAAAATGAAATAAAGCACTTATATATAAAAATAAACAAAAGGAAATGTAGTTAGCCTTGGTAAAAGGAAGGACATTCAGAGTAGGGTAGGGGTGTTCATCCTAAATAAAACACTTCTTCAACTGAGCAAAGATTCCCATTGAGGTTTATGCTGCTGGTCTATGATTGCCAACTAATGGAAAAATCTTTAACCAATAAGATCTGACTACTTTGTACCTAAGCAATCAGGAAGCTATGACCTGAATCATTTGTAAATCAAAGGCTTGAGTTAATTAAATCTCAAAGCAAGTTTCAGTACCTTTTGAGGAAAAAAACAACTAGACTAAATAGAATGGTAAGATGTGCAGGATATTACTACCATCACACTCATGATTAGGTTTTCATAAATGAATGACCTTGTACATGCTTATCAGATATTGAATAGCTTTTCTTTTTCCAAGAGAATGCAGAAGATACAAAAGACATATATGTGTGTCTTTGAACAGACATAGAAACTATACAAAGCCTTCACAGTATCTCTATTGTTAAACTGGGAAAAAAAAAAAACCACATGGAACTATTAGTCTGAAAGACCACTCTTTAATTAAGGAAAGGGGTTCAGTGCTTTCCTAAAGGCCTCCACACAGAGTTACTGAGCTACACACCCACACAGAGTTGGTTCCAAGACTCTGGTTGCTCTTGCCCCTGAGCCCTGGGAATGCCACCAGGCTATATGACAGCTCCAAAGAGCCATGAAAATTGGGAAGCTTATGTACCCTTTTAGGGTGTTATGTTGATCTTAACAGAGATATTTGAGAAGCTAAAGAGATGGCCAGATATCTGTAGCAGCAGGACTCACTCCTCCCCCCACACACACATAGGCTTGAGTGAGAAGGGAGGGGCATAAACTGTTTTCAGTGCTTCTTCTCCCCACTCCGAACAAGTAGTTAGAAATCATTTGGAAATGGAGGTTGACCAGATAATTTCTGAGAAGGTTAGGCAAAGCTTTCTCCTTAAGATGTTTACTTTCTGATCTTATTTCCCCACAGGTTTGATTAGGAAAGATAGGAGAAGCTCGATGTCTAGTAGCTGTCAGGGACACAATGAGAATCTGACTACTTGGGCTGGCAACTGAAAGGAACCAAGCTTAACAGAGGAAGTGAGTTTTCCCAAATAATAGGCAGGCACTGCTGCCTTAAAGATGAAGTTTTACTGATAAGAGAGGAAGGGGAACCAAGGGAAGGGGTTTCAAGGATTTGGATAAGATCTGGGAAGCCCAGAACTGTTATATAGAAACAACCCCTCCCCCCTCTGGAGGGAGTGGCAGACTTTATATCTAGCTTGCCCTCAAAGCCTATAATTATCACTTCTAATATCTAAATAACTAAATAACAATTGTGTTGTTGCTGGAAAGGTCCAGTTCAGCTAAACAGGCAAACTGCTGAGCAGAACCAAAATGGCTTTTTCCCCAAAATGGCCTCCAAAGCAATCCCAAAACCTGGAACAGCAAGCAGAGAGATCTACTTGCTTCAACCCCCAGGAATCAACTATCTAACTGCTTTCAAACTGTCCCCTCACCCAGAGTTCTCCAGGGGGCGGGTCCCCTGGAATTCTGGGTGAGGCTTGACCCTGTACCTTGCAGGAATTACACCCTGCCATTTTCCAGTTTACAAGGGGAACTGGTGTAGGACTTTGACCTAAGGGTAGAAGTCACTGGGACAAAAAAAAAGGGTATTTAACACCTGATGGGATTTTCTAGCCCCAACTAAACTAATTTAAGGTCTATTTTTAACCTGAATTGTGAAGTTGTGTTTTTCCCTCAGGGGGAAACTCATGTGACAATGTCAAACTTGAGGTCTTCACCTTCAAGCTAACTAAACTGGGGAGTTATCAGACCTCACAAGGCCATAAGTTTGGGGGTTTCTAGATTCCATGTCATGTTGACACTATAAACTCCACTAGGAAAAGAATTGACCTCGAAATTACTTATGTGGGTAGACTTTAACATTCTAATGAATCTTCACCTTTTCTTTGGTAGTCTACATATACCTACCAGGTAAAATGTAGCTTGTAGTTTAAGTTCTTCCTTAAGACAAACAAACTTTCATCCTACTAAAAACACATTGCTCTTCCATTAAACTTACCCAGACTGAATAATTTATTATACTATGGAATGGTGGTAAGATCTCTGTCCCTTGTCCTCATTTGGATGTTGTGGCTTTAGTCCTTCATCTTCTAGAGTTATATGTGACACCCTTCCTTTTTTTTTTCCAAATAAGAATGCTGATCAGGTACTCCCAAATATGGGATTCCTTAAAAACTGAACTTCACACTAATGCTGCCTCCCCAAAAAATATTCCTCCTCTGACTAAATCTCAAGATTCTGGCATTATGCTTCCTTAAAAATCAAGATACCCTCTTCCTACTATCCTCAAAGAAGAAGATGGCATTCAGAAATATTTTTCATGATCTTCCTTTCTGGCCATTTAGGCAGGTAGATATCTATATAATGTAAGAACTCTTAGTTTTCCATCACTGCCCTGGCTGCTTCGATTTCTTGGATTCAGAGAGGATTTTCCATAAATATCTGAGGCATATGAAAACTTTCCTTGACTTTTTGGTCTAGAATATATTCACCTTGCTATGGGCTATGGCCAAAAGACATCATTAATTCTGAGAATGGGTGTGTGTGAGGCTGGGGTGGGGGTGGTGTTAGAGCAAACTTTTTCTTTGTTTCTTACACTACAGAAGAAAACCTGATTAAAAAGATAAGTCTAAAAGGGGCTAAGTAGATCTGACTTCTCAATTTTATAGGCCCCAGGATATGAGTATATCCTCCTACAAGAGTTTATAGATTTCTGAGCTCTAGTCAACCAAATCACCTTCTTGGAAACTTCAGTCACTAAAACCAATCCCTTACTTAGGAAAAAGGAAACATTAAAGTAAAATTCATTATAGGGCATCATCTGTCTCTTATAAAGAACTATTTCCTTTTTTAAAAAATCTTTATGAGGGATTAGTAGGGATTCTTTAGGGAAAAAGATAAGCCCTTAAATAATCTCTCTTAAAATTTGAATTGATTAGCTGATTTTCCCAAAAGCAAATCATTTCAATGACCTTTTACAAACAATTTTTCATCCAATCTAAATAAAAGGAGACTAGGAAGGGGAGGTAGAATACATTTAGGTTCCTTTCAGTACACTGTCAGTCAGGCCCATTGTCTTACCTTCATATGGCATATTGCATACAAATGGTATAGTATTCACTTATTTCAAAGCTATTTTGATGACATATCTAAATAACACAATATAATTTTCTTTTTTGAATATTTTATTTTCCTGTATATAACAGCAATTTCCAACATATGTTTTCAGATATTATGAAATCTGCATTGTAGCTTTCCCTCCCTTTATTCCCCCCTCCAAGAGATGGTAAACATTTTCATCTGAGTTATAAATATATGATCATGCACAATATATTTTCATATTGTCCATGATTATGCTTGAAATAACTTATATAAAACCAAATCTTCCAAATAAAAACATAAACTAAAGTGAAAAATAGTATTCTTTGATCTGCATTCTGATTCTAACAGTTCTTTCTTAGAGAAGGATAGCAATCTTTAATATGAATCCTTTAAAATTGTCCTAGATAATTTTTTTTAGCTGAGGAGAGCTGTCTTTCATAGTATACTATTGCACAATATTGCTATTACAATGTACAATATTCTCCTGGTTCTGCTTGTTTCATATTGCATCAGTTCATGTAGGTCTTTCAACCATTTTTGAAATCATCCTTCTCATTTCTTATAGCACAATAGTGGTCCATAACAATTATGCTCTGTAATTTGTTCAGTCATTTCTCAATTGATGAATATTGCCTCGATTTCTAATTCTGTGCCATCACAAAAAAGACATTATAAATATTGTTATTCAAGCAGGTCCTTTCCCTCTTTTTAGATCTCTTTGGGATAAAGACCTAGTTGTGGTTTTAATAGATCAAATAATATGCAAAGTTTTATAGCCATTTGGGTCTAGTTCCAATTAGCCTCCAGAATGTTTTGATCAATTTACAATTCCATTAATAATGCATTATTGTGATTTTTAAATTGAAAAGCCTGAATCAGATTTTACAGAAGTGTATGAAAACATTGGAAATTGAGTATTTCTTAAGCCTCATTTTTTAAAAAAACCTCTTCTTAAGTACTTTTACTATTTTTATATTGATTGAAATGGAATCTATTTTGTTTAAAGAAAATTCTCACTCTTTTTACAAAAAAGTAAGTTTCCATTTATGAAACTATCTTCCTAATATTTGATAATTTATTTTCCTGTTTAAACATGTTTTTCAAAAACAAACACACAAAAACCGTTTGTCATAGAAGCAATATTGTCTATTGCTTCCAAGGCAGAAGAGAGGTAAAGGATAGGCAATGGTGGTTAATTAACTTGCATAGAGTCACACATCTAGGAAGTGTCTGAGGTCAAATTTGAACCCAGGAGCTCTCATCTCTAAGGCTGCCTTTCAATTCACTGAGCTATCTAGCTCTCCCCTAAATTTATTTCTTTAAAGGAGAAAAAAGAACATGCCTTATACTTTAAAAGGATCATTTAATTTAATTTTACCTTTTTTTCTTTCTCAAATATTTTTTTCTACTGCATTTAAAATCAACTTTAGGAAACTGAGTGAATTTTATCCTTTGAATTTAGTAATCTAAAGTATTTTGTTCTATCCAAAACAATGATCATAATAAATAAAAATTACTCTAGTGTGACCTTTTTGTTCACTGATTTTTTTTTCCGGAAACCAAAAAAGAAATGATACCTCTAAGTTTAAATGAAAGTAACTTTTTAATATTGATAAAAAATTTCTCTGAAATTGTAGACATAATTTTTTCTAGTTTTGACTGAACAAATATACAGTGTGTAAATCATTTGATTTTTGATATAATGAATATATTTATCAATGAAAAATTAGAATAGCATTTAAAAACTCAATGTATTGCCATCATTTTACCATTTATTTTTCAGACTCTAATTTTGATTCCAAATATTTGGGGAGGTTCTTCTCTTTATCTTCCTAGTGAAAAATAGCCTACCTTTCCCCCATGAATATAAAATACAAAGTCTTTTACTCAATCAAGATACTATTGATATCTTGATACAATAGCAATTGAATTCCTTCTGCAATGAATGCCAAAAATAAAGTTTTCATTCATGATCTTGCAGACTATGTCACTAAAAATGGAGAAAGGAGGACTGATCTTTTATCCTAACAATGAATGGATAGGTTTGACTTATTCTCTATTTCTCTTTCCTTTAAAAAAGGAAATAGGTGAAATTTGACTACATAACCTACCTGCACCAATACAGGTCAATAGGGTCTATCAGTTAGGATCTTCTTCACAACTATGGAAGCAAATTACCAAGTGAAATAGATTGATTAGTAAATTGAGGATCCCCGGAAGAAAACAAGGAGCAATTACCTGTATGTATATATATATATATATATATAGCCAAATTGTTCTATAAGGTAACATTAAGATTATTGTGAAAGAAAGATGGGAAAGTGCTACATTTGGTCTATGTAAAAGGCTTTATGTTCCATACTCTGTCTTCTTAACCTTCTTAGGTCAAACAGATAGTAAGAAGACACTTAAATATTCTTATTCTTAAAGAGAGACTATGTTTTGTTTTCAAGACATGGGAAGATAATTTTCTCATGCCAAAAAAGCCAGTTTTCCTTTACATTTTCTCCCACTTTTCTTTGGATTTAGAATTTCAAATGAAAACATAAAGGGCTTAGTTAAGAATCAGAAGCCAAACTTTTTTTAATGCTTTAAAATCATTATTTCTAATAAATAAATAAATAATGCATAGGACTTGATTAAATTAATCAGATGCAATGTGCTTTCTTTCCTTTTCCTTTTCCTTTTTTATTTTATTATTATTTTTTTATTTTATTTTTTTTAAAACCCTTACCTTCCATTTTGGAGTCAATACTGTGTATTGGCTCCAAGGCAGAAGAGTGGTAAGGGTAGGCAATGGGAGTCAAGTGACTTGCCCAGGGTCACACAGCTGAGAAGTGGCTGAGGCCAGATTTGAACCTAGGACCTCCCGTCTCTAGGCCTGACTCTCATTCCACTGAGCTACCCAGCTGCCCCCTCCTTTTTTATTTTAAGAGGAATATCAAAGCAGTTCTCTTAAATATATACACATATAAGAACAGAAGTTATGCTTATAA
The DNA here is from genome assembly GCF_016433145.1 of Gracilinanus agilis. Classification (NCBI taxonomy): domain Eukaryota; kingdom Metazoa; phylum Chordata; class Mammalia; order Didelphimorphia; family Didelphidae; genus Gracilinanus; species Gracilinanus agilis. Next base: position 516,784,312 of record NC_058132.1, read on the forward strand.
ACTTTTGTTTCATTATAAACATAAAAAGAAATAAACTACATATTTCATTCTTTATTCATATTCGTGTCATTCCAAAACAGGTATGCTATTAATAAATGTATATGATTCTTATAATTTGACTAAATAATGGATAAACCTAAGTGTGAGTTGTAGAGAGATCTAATAAAAAGAGAAGTACTTAATGTTGAGTTTTGAAGTATATACTTAGAAGAGAAAAAGGGTAAAAGCAATTATTATGCACCTATTATATGTCAGGAACACTGCTAAGTTTTTTAAAAGTATTTTCTCTTTCAACACTAAATGAAATAATATGAAATTACTGAGACTATTCTTTATGTTAAGGTCATTGTGACTCTGAAAAGGCAAATTAAACAAATAGCCAAAAGTTCATTCCAAAAATTATAAGAGCTAAGAAAAAAGGACAGAAATAGAAGAGAGTTGTGTTAGTTGTCATGCAGGCATAACCAGTGTAAGCACATTTCATTCATTCAGAATGATGATTTTTAATGATGAAATTGTGATTACAAGCATTTTTGTTAGGTTGAACTATATTTCTATAAAGACTGACAATCATTCTGTGGCGAATGATGGATGATGGGTAGACAGAACATTTATTAAAACTCAGATATTGCTCTATGTTCTACAGATATAGGTGCAAGCAGCTTAAGTTCTAATCAAGAATATAAGACTTAAAGGGGAGAACAAAAGAGGGGGAAATGGTATGTCCAATTGAAAAGATTAAGATGAAATGTGACTATAGATGCTAATATTTCTATATCAAAAGAAGATTTATGACTACAGTCATAGAATTCTGATTTTGAAGAGCTCTCAGTGGCCTGGAATTCAATTCAACTCATTCAAACCTTGAAAAAAAGGACAATGTTTTGTACAATATATATGATTAATTATCATTTATCCTTTGCTTAAAGACTTCAAATGAGGGAGAACACATTACTTCTTGAAGCAACTTTATATGTTTTTGAATAGCTCTATAGTTATGAAGTGTTCTTTCTTCTTTTCCTTCTGCCAAAATTGTGTTCCTCTTTGCATCTGCTACCTATTGCTTTAATTATTCTGTTGTCTGCCCACCCCCAACTTTTTACAGGCTTTCAAATATTCCAAGAAAGCTATTATGTCTGCCGTGAGTTTTCCCTTTTCTAATCCTTCAATATCCCCAGGTCCTTCAACTATTCTCACACAGCAAGAACTAATGGCATTTCACCATACCAGTTCTCTTCCTATAAATTCACTTCAGCTTAAAAATACCTTTCTAAACAAATTGCCCAGGACACTACAGAAAAATAAAAATGTTATTAAACAAGGGAAGAATGCATTTGATTTTTCACATCTTTGTTACTACTATAGCTTTATCTTACTGTAGTTTAAGTCTGCATTAACATTCTTGGCTAGCATGACACACTGTTAAATGATACTGAACTTGAAATCTATAATGAGCTTATATTAATGCTCTGAATTGAAGGAATTACATGCTTCTCTCAAGTTATTTCCTCTTCTATGGGAGATACTGCAAGTAATAGAGGCCTGAAGGATAAAAGAAAAACAAATATACATCTATACAAGATCATCCAAAGGGGAATTTGGTAACTACATAACTAGACTTTAATTGAAAAAGGAGGTGATCTTATAATAACCCTTATTGAAGCTTACAAAACTAATCCTTCTGGACCCTAGTACTTAAGCTAAAAGCAGAAGAGAGAACATATATTACACTTAGGGTACCAAAACTTCATTCTGGGTGAACCAACCTCATTTAGAGAAGTTACATTCTACCAAGAACCTATATTTAGAGTACTAAAATATACTTTTATTGTTGTTTCTCTTTTCTTTTTGAAGAGAATCAATGATACTGACTAGGGAGTCAATTATACTTAAGCAAGAAAGTGTTTTTTAAAGTCCAACTGTTTGAGAGTCTTTTAAGTCTAGTGGCAAGGCAAAAATCAAGATAATTGAAAATTGCTTGGAATGCGGTAGAAGACTTTCATGTCTTTCTATGTCTAACCACACTCCAAGCACTCCATATTGCCTATTTCAGAAACCTTCACAACCATTGGAACACATTTTTCATATTTGACCATTCTACTAGGGGAAGTCTTCACAAGCTTTGTAAAAGGGAATTCTTTGTTTTCTCTGAGTTTACATTTGTGAATGGGAATCCTTTATTACTTAGAAAACTCACAAGACACTTGTTTAGAGAGCTCCACCCTTTTAACTCAGTCCCAAACATGTGAATTCTATGCTCAGAGTTTGCACCCTCAGAAATTCAATGAGCCAGATATCTGTGAACATTTTAATGAATATTCACTCTTCCAGAAAGTGAAACCTGGTTCCCATAAGCATGGCTCCCCGCACAGGGCTAGACAATTCAGAAACTGTGAAGAGGGGAAGGGACGAGGAGCCACCATAAATGGCACAAAATCCTGCGGCTTGAGGCTGATGGTCTTTGAGAAGATAGTAGGAAGAGAGTGCCTTCTGGAGATAGTCTTCAAAGGAGCTTCACTGGAGACTGCTGCTTGGATTGTGAACTTGAAGCTCAGCTTCAACTTGGACTTTGACTCCTGGATTACTTTGTGGGGTGAAGGAAAAGGGCTGACTCCTTTCCTAGTTTCCATCTTGAAGGCAGTTGCATAATTACTCACTACTGGCCTTCCTGGTTGAGAGCTAATTAATCTCTGCCTGGATTAAGATAGGATAGATAACTTTTCTATCCCCTTCACATTTCTCTACTTTATTATTTTCTCTATTTTGTAAATAAATTTCTCACTTGAGATATAATAAATATTGTCAACCACATAATTTCATAAAATTATTGTATTCACCTTTACAGTTTGCAGAAGCCATTGTCCTAACTTCATAGATGAGTTTGAGAACTGTTGTTTACTCTTACCCTAGTTTAGTCCATCTGCATAGTTTTAATGAGATGTGGCTGCAATGCATGCTATAGCTTATTGCAGACAGAGGATGAAAGTTGGGTCAAAGGTGGACACCAAAGGAATGAGCAGTCCTGCACAGGACTCAGAAAGTCTTTATACCAGAAATGATACATAGATATTTTAAATTATATTCTTTTAGAAAATTATATATTTGTTCTAATTATAACATTTTAATAATTAAAATATGAAAATTGTGCCTTCCTCCTTCTTTAATAGAGACTTCTACTATATATTTTTGACTAAATATATTATTCTATAATGTTTTACTCAGGAGAATATTTCATGAACTTATCTGATATTTACCAATATTTCCACTAAAAAGATATCTAAAAGTGTGGTATAATACTTGTAAAAATTTTGTAGCATTAAAGGACATAGTTTCATTATCTCTTATAGCTATGATCTTGGTCAAGTCACTTAACCGTTCTTAGTCTCAGTTTCCTCACCTATAAAATGAGCAGTTTGTGACATATGTTCTTTAAGATCCTTTTATAATCTGAAACATCCTGACAGATGGACAGTATGGTAGAGTATGATCATTGCAAGATTAAAGTCTCTAAGTCTCAGTTTTATTGTCTATAGGGATAATAAAAAAAAGATGCTAGTTATTTTCCTAGATTCTTATGTTGAAAATTTGTAAATTGTATAGCTTTTTGTAAGTGAGAGCTGCCATTATCCTACTGAAAGTTAAAACTTTGTGTGTGGGAATGAAAAAAGAAGTTCATATTTGTCCATATAGAAATGTTCAATACTTGAAGTGGGCAAATGGTCTAAAATTTTTACAAGGGTAGAGTAAATTAACTGATGAATTTATAGTCCTAACAAAATTCTAAAATTTCTTATCATCATTAAGTATTTAAGGGATAGCTTATATATATGTATATATATATATATATAAAGGAAAGCAGCAGACAATAACTGCCCCATTGACTTATCAAGAACAAGACATGACAGATTACTCTTTCTACCCACAAATGCTTTTTTCCCCCTAGCAAGAGCATTAGATGTCAAGGGTAATGCCATAGTCATAAAATAATTGAATCAAGAAAACACAAAATGTCTCTAATAGTCTCCTTTCTGACAGGATAAAAAAAGATATGAACTTCATCATTGTACCATTTGGTGTTTTCAGAATTGGCCAAGTGGCAGAACTCCCAAACTGGTGATTAATGGGTCAATGTAATCCTGGAGAGATATATCTGGTAGAATAACATAAAAATCAATCCTTGATCATGTTCAGTTCTGTATGTTTACGAATGCCTTGGATGAAGGCATAAATTGCTAGATCATCATGTTTGCATATGGCATAAATCTGTGAGGAATTACTCACATGTCAATATATTGAATGATACACGAAGGAACTAAAATCAACTCTTCACAATAGAACGAAAGTCTGATTCTAATAAAGTGAAATTCAGTAAAAATAAGTGTAAAGTTGATTTAACATAACAATTCATGTAAAAAACAAACAAACCAGGAACAAAAGGGACTATAAGGTTAATATGAACATGATACAGAAGCCAGTAAACTAATATATATTTTGAGTGTTTTGATGAAACATAGTGTTCAGAACTAGAGACCCTGGTTTACCCATATTTGAGTTATTATTTGAAGTTCTGCACACTACATTTTAGAAGAGACATTGATAAGCTGGAAGCTTCCCAGGAGAGGATCATAGTGATAATGAAAGAACTGCATATTAAAAGAGAAAACATTTAGAGATAGAAATGTACTTGAAGTATAGTAATGTATTGTTGTTCAGTCATTTCGGTTTTTTCTGACTTTTCTTGGCAAAGATAATGAAGTGATAGGCATTTTCCTCCTCCGACTCATTCTACAGATGAAACTTAGAACAATAGGTTTAAGGGACTTACCCTGGGCCACACAGCTAGTACATGGCTGAAATGGAAAATGAGGAAAATGAGTCTTTCTGACTTTAGGGCTGGCATTCTATCCATTATGCCATCTATCTGTCTACAATCTAATAATAATACTTGTTAAATATAATTACAGCTAAAAATAGTATTAAAAATAATAATAATTAAATGGCACTTTAAGGTTTGTGAAATGCTTTACAAATACAATTTCATTTTATCTTCACAAAAACCCTGGAAAGTAAGTCTTATTATTGTCATTTTATTAATGAGGAACTGAAGCAAGCAAAGATTGAATAAAATGTTCAGGATCATGTAGTAAGTCATAAACAGATCAATTATATTTTCCTAATTCTAGGTCTTCTGTTTTATGAACAGTACTATCTTAATATGATGTTTTAAAAAGGTTTACTTTGCTTTATTTCATTTGATATTTATGAAATCCTAATAAAACTTGTACTATAATATCATAATTTTACTTAAAATGTAACCAAGACTTAGAGTTGAAATAACTTGCATGGGATGACACAGTTATTAAAAACAAAACAAAACAGGGCAAGAAGAACAAGTATAGATTAAAGGAAATGGAAGTTTGAGACTAGCTCAAATTCTTTCCACTGTAAAAAGTTTCATCTCTTTAGTCTTTTTGTTGTTTGCATTGGGAATTTCATCTTGATATTTCTTATAAAAGAGATTATTTGCATTGATTCAAGTTATGTTTTAAAAGCTAATCCAGGTGGGTAGCTCAGTGGATTAAGAGCCTGGCCTAGAGACGGGAGGTCCTGGGTTCAAATCTGACCTCAGACACTTTCCAGCTGTGTGATCCTGGGCAATTCACTTGACCCCCATTGCCTACCCTTACCACTCTTCTACCTTGGAGCCAACACATAGTATTGACTCCAAGATGGAAGGTAAGGGTTTAAAAAAATGCTAAGGGAAGATAATATAAAGAGAAGGAAATTATTCTACTTCAATCATATAGATAGACTCTAATGCTATATTAAATTCATCAAAAATTTATAAGCAAGGATATCTAGAACTATTTAGAATTCTATGGAAAGTACAATGTATAAAGATAATGACTGACCTTCAAACAAGAGAATTATTTTCTGACAGTTTTGTGCAGTCTAAAATTATAACACTGCATATTTATACTGCACTGTGACAATGTCCACTGTTACTACCTCCCTTTGTAATTACAAAAGTTATAATAAAAGTATTCCCCTGTTTCATTCTTCTTTGTGATATTTGTTGGTTGACCACTAAGTTTTTGCTACTTTGTGTGGTTCATATTTTTTCTGAATTGAGTATTATGTAAATAGCATCAATTGCCCTAAAAAGAGTAAACGTCATTCACTGTGACTGGAGATAGTGTTTTTATATAGGCTCACCAGTTTGGAGCTGGAAGGGACTTTGGACCTCCTTTCGTCTAAATCCCTTATTTTAAAGATGAAGAACTGAAGGACTCGATAAGTAAAGCAGCTTGCTTCATATACTGGCAGTAAGAGGAATGGTGCAGGTCTCCTGACTAAATTCAGCATTTATCTACAGCAATATATTGTCTATTACCTTGACAATAGCATTTCAACAGGATGAGCAAGTTATACCTTGGGCAGTCAGTGGACTATTCCTATGCAGGCATGTTGGGAGGCTGACTCTGACCAACTTTAGAGTGTAACAGCTGGGTGTTTTGCTCTATATGGGTCTTCAATGAGACACAACTACAAAGTTAATCTGCAATATAAACAAGTGATTCATACAAATTAAAATGTTGTGGGAAGATATCTATCAGTGCTTGCCAATTTAAAAACAAATCTTTATGGTTCTAGATTGTCAGCATACATATTTTGCTATGATTAAAAAAGTAGGTGAATATCCTACCTGTGTCCAACCTTACTTGGCAGCAGGATAATCACACACCTGCTGATTCACCATCATGTGATATAATTTCCTCAAGTGCCACCTGTGTTAGAACATATTGTACAGCTAAAATTTTTTAAAAAAGAACTTTATGAATATTAAAAGCAAACCCTACTGTTTCCTTGAATATACTTGGCTGCATATTCCACTCCCAATGCCTAACCCAGGTGTTGATTTAAAATTCAGTGGCACAAAATGATTATCGGATGATTATACCATTCTAAATTATCGCACATTCTTTTAATTCTTGATGTATCTAAGACAGAAAGCAGCCTGGTGAACATTTCTTTTTCAAATGACCACAACACATTTTGTCTTCAAAGTCCAGAGCTTCATCATTTTGAATTTCATTCTAAACAAAGATTCCTAAGTAAATGTTCCTGCAGCTGCCTTGTCAGGTCTGAAAAAGAGGAAAAAAAGAATCAGGCTACTGCTTTTATTTAAGGCTTACTTTTTGATTTATCAAGTATGAGAATTTCATTTTATTTTCAATTAATAAGAAATAAATCTTATCAAAGACAAGGCATGTAGATAATTAGAAAGTCATCACACAGTTGGTAAATAATAATGGATAGCCATAGAGGGAAATCTCTCCCTCTGACATATTTTTAAAAAGAAGTGGCATTTGACTCTCCTTTGAGCAAATAAAATAATTTTTTCAGTAGATGATTTCCATATTCCTAGGCAAAAGACACCAGACAATGATAATCAACAATATCCAATGAAAAGGCATTTCTTTCAATTAAATCTTTTTTTAGCTTCATTGAAAACTCTCTTATATCATCTTGAATCGAACAAAAAGAAGTGAACTTGTATAAGTAAGACCCTCCTATACAACTGCTAATCCATAATGTTTTGTAATATATTCATGGAAGTAGAACTTCAGCAAATCATTAATACTGAAGTCCCTTGTATCTTTAATTGAGAGTAGACAAAGAGGAGTGGGAGCTAAGATGCAAGAGCAATTGAACATATTTCCCAACTAACTTTCTAAATAACTTCCAAAATATAACAACAAACATAAATTAAATTCTTTTTTTTAAACATTTATTAATATTCATTTTTAACCTGTTTACATACTTTATGCCCCTACTTTCCCCTTCACCCCCCTGCTCTCCCCCCACCCATGGCCTACGCACATTTCCAATGGTTGTAACATGTGTCCTTGTTCAGGGCCTATTTCCATATTGTTGTTAGTTGCATTGGTGTGGTAGTTTCCAGTCCACATCCCCAATCATGTCCGCCTCAGCCCATGCGTTCAAGCAATTGTTTATCTTCTATGTTTCCTCTCCTGCAGATATTCCTCTGAATGTGGGTAGTGTTCCTTTCCATAAATCCCTCAGAGCTATCTTGTGTCATTGCATTGTTGCTGGTAGAGAAGTCCATTACATTCGATTTTACCACAGTATATCAGTCTCAGTGTACAATGTTCTTCTGGCTCTGCTCCTTTCACTCCGCATCAGTTCCTGGAGGTCTTTCCAGTTCACCTGGAACTCCTCCAGTTTATTATCCTTTTTAGCACAATAGTATTCCATCACCAGCATATACCACAATTTGTTCAGCCATTCCCCAATTGAAGGACATACCCTCCCTTTCCAGTTCTTTGCCACCACAAAAAGCACAGCTATAAATGTTTTCGTACAAGTCTGTTTATCTATGATCTCTTTGGGGTACAAACCCAACAATGGTATGGCTGAATCAAAGGGCAGGCAGTCTTTTATAGCCCTTTGAGCATAGTTCCAAATTGTCATCCAGAATGGTTGGATCAGTTCACAACTCCACCAGCAATGCATTAATGTCCCAATTTTGCCACATCCCCTCCAGCATTCATTACTCTCCCTTTCTTTCATTTTAGCCAATCTGCTAGGTGTGAGGTGATACCTCAGAATTGTTTTGATTTGCATTTCTCTAATTATTAGAGATTTAGAACACTTTCTCATGTGCTTATTGATATTTTTGATTTATTTACCTGAAAATTGCCTATTCATGTCTCTTGCCCATTTATCAATTGGGGAATGGCTTGATTTTTTACACAATTGATTTAACTCCTTGTATATTTGAGTAATTAGACCCCTGTCAGAGTTTTTTTGTTATAAAGATGTTTTTCCCAATTTGTTGTTTCCCTTCTGATTTTGACTACATTGTTTTGGTTTGTACGAAAGCTTTTTAGCTTAATATAATCAAAACCATTTAATTTACATTTTGTAATTTTCTCTAACTCTTACTTGGTTTTAAAAACTTTCCTTTCCCAGAGATCTGACAGGTATACTATTTTGTGTTCACTTAACTTATTTATAGTTTCCCTCTTTATATTCAAGTCATTCACTCATTCTGAATTTATCTTGTGTAGGGTGTGAGATGTTGATCTAAACCTAATCTCACCCATATTATTTTCCAAATTTCCCAGCAGTTTTTGTCAAATAGTGGATTCATGTTCCAAAAGTTGGGTTCTTTGGGTTTATCATACACTGGCTTGCGGATGTCATTAACACCAAGTCTATTCCACTGATCCTCCCTTCAGTCTCTTAGCCAGTACCATATTGTTTTGATGACTGCTGCTTTATAGTATATTTTAATATCTGGTACTGCTAGGCCCCCTTCCTTCACATTTTTCTTCATTATTTCCCTTGATATTCTTGATCTTTTGTTATTCCAAATGAAATTTGTTATAGTATTTCCTAATTCAGTAAATACGTTTTTTAGTAATTTGATAGGTATGGCACAAAATAGGTAAATTAATTTGGGTAGAATGGTCATTTTTATTATGTTAACTCGTCCTACCCATGAGCAATCAATGGTTTTCCAATTGTTGAGATCCAGTTTTATTTGTTTGGAAAGTATTTTGTAGTTGTTTTCCTAAAATTCCTGTGTTTGTTTTGTTAGATAGATTGCCAAGTATTTTATATTATCTAGGGTGAGTTTAAATGGTGTGTCTCTTTCTACCTCTTGCTGCTCTAATGTGTTGGAAATATATAGAAATGCTGGTGATTTATGTGCATTTATTTTGTATCCTGCAACTTTGCTAAAGTTGTTGATTATTTCTACCAGCTTCTTAGTTGATTCTCTAAGATTTTTTCAGTATACCATCATATCATCTGCAAAGAGTGATAGCTTAGTCTCCTCATTGCCTATTTTGATACCTTCAATTTCTTTTTCTTCTCTAATTGCTACTGCTAGTGTTTCTAGTACTATGTTGAATAATAGAGGTGATAATGGGCATCCTTGTTTCGCTCCTGATCTTATTGGGAAGGCTTCTAATTTATCCCCATTGCATATGATGCTTGTTGATGGTTTTAGGTATATACTGTTTATTATTTTTAGGAAAGGTCCTTCTATTCCTATACTTTTCAATGTTTTCAATAGGAATGGACACTGTATATTGTCAAAGGCTTTTTCAGCATCTATTGAGATAATCATGTGATTTTTGTTGGTTAGACTGTTGATATGGTCAATTATGTGGATGGTTTTCCTAGTGTTGAACAATCCTTACATTCCTGGTATAAATCCCAACTGATCATGGTGGATGATCTTCTTAATTACTTGCTGGAGTCTCTTTGCTAGTATTCTATTTAAGATTTTTGCATCTATGTTCATTAGGGAGATTGGTCTGTAGTTTTCTTTCTCTGTTTTTGATCTCCCTGGCTTTGGAATCAGTACCATATTTGTGTCATAAAAGGAATTTGGTAGGACTCCTTCTTTGCTTATCATATCAAATAATTTGTATAGTATTGGGATTAGTTGTTCTTTGAATGTCTGATAGAATTCACTTGTGAATCCATAAGGTCCTGTTGATTTTTTCTTAGGGAGTTCTTTGATGGCTTGTTCAATTTCTCTTTCTGATATGGGATTATTTAGGTATTCTATTTCTTCTGCTGTTAATCTAGGCAATTTATATTGTTGTAGATATTCATCCATATCTCCTAAATTGTTATATTTGTTGCCATATAGTTGGGCAAAATAGTTCTTAATGATTGCCTTAATTTCCCCTTCATTAGAGGTGAGGTCTCCCTTTTCATCTTTAATACTGTCAATTTGGTTTCCTTCTTTTCTTTTTCTTATTAGATTGACAGTACTTTGTGTATTTCATCTGTTTTTTCAAAGTACCAGCTTCTAGTCTTATTTATTAATTCAATAGTTCTTTTAATTTCAATTTTATTAATTTCTCCCTTTATTTTTAGTATTTCTAATTAAGTTTTCATCTGTAAGGTTTTAATTTGCTCACTTTCTAATTTTTTGAGTTGCATACCCAATTCATTAATCTCTGCCCTCCTTAATTTGTTAATATATGCACTTAAGGATAGAAATTTCCCCCTGAGTACTGCCTTAGCGGCATCCCACAGAGTTTGGTAGGATGTCTCATCATTGTCATTCTCTTCAGTGAAATTGTTGATTGTTTCTATGATTTCTTCTTTGACAAATTGGTTTTGGAGAATCATATTGTTTAATTTCCAATTGGTTTTTGATTTTCCTGTTCAGGTGCCCTTACTAATTATTATTTTTATTGCATTATGATCTGAGAAGGTTACATTTATTATATCTGCTTGTTTGGATTTGTTTGCAATGATTCTATGTCCTATTACATGGTCAATCTTTGTGAATGCACCATGTGCAGCTGAAAAGAAGGTGTATTCCTTTTCAACCCTATTTATTTTTCTCCACATATCAATTAAATCTAATTTTTCTAGGACTTCATTCACCTCTCTTACCTCTTTCTTATTTATTTTTCGGTTTGATTTATCTAGATCTGAAAGAGGAATATTTAGATCTCCCACTATTATGATTTTACTATCTATTTCCTTCTTGAGCTCTGCCATTTTCTCCTTTATGAATTTTGATGCTATACCACTTGGTGCATATATATTGAGCAGTGTTATTTCCTCATTGTTTATACTGCCTTTAATCAGGATGTAATGACCTTCCCTGTCTTTTTTAATCATATCTATTTTCACTTTGGCTTTGTCAGAAATCACAATAGCCACTCCTGCCTTCTTTTTTTATTTGACGCCCAAAAGATTTTGCTCAAGCCCTTAACCTTGAACTTGTGTGTGTCTACCCGCCTCATATGTGTTTCTTATAGACAACATATTGTAGGATTTTGGTTTCTGATCCACTCTGCTATTTGCTTCCGTTTTATGAGAGAGTTCATCCCATTCACATTCAGAGTTACAATTATCAGTTGTGCATTCACTGACATTTTTGTATCCTCCTCTAGACCCACCCCTTCTTCTTACACTATTTTCTTTTAAACCAGTGGTTTGCTTTGAGCTGGTCTCCCTTATCCCCTCCCTTGATTGACTTCCCTTTCTGCCCCCTTCCTTGTTATTCCCCTCTTTTTATTTTTAAAGTCCTAATGAATTCCCTCCCGTTTCTTCTCCCCTCCCTTTTTTGACCTCCCCACTCCTCTGTTCCCTTTGTTTTGTCTCTTCTGACATTCTCAGTAGGGTTAGATAGAGTTTTTTTATCTGAATGGATAATAAAGCTACTCTTCCCTCTCCAGGTTGATTATACTGAGAGTAAGGTTTGATTATTCCCTCTTAATGCCCTCTTTCTCTCCTTCTTATGATAGTATTTATCCCCTCCCCTTCCCATGCCCTCTTTGTGTGTAATAGAATATCCTATTTTTCTTATTTACTCAGATTTTTCTTGGTGTCCCCTACTATTCCCCTCCCCTTTCCCACCCCCTATGTCATCTTAGACCATTTAGTATCCTATTCTCTCACTATGAATTATTCTTCTGGTTGCTATAGTAGTGAATATTATACTAGTGAAGAGAGTTCACTACAGAGAATTATACATAGCATTTCTCCAAATAATAATACAGATAATGACATCTTATTTAAGCCCTTAAAGAGTCAAATTTAAAGAATTGTAAGTTTTCTTCTTTTCCCTCTGTTTCTTATTTACCTTTTTATGTTTCTCTTGGTTTTTGTGGTTGGGTATCAAACTTTCCATTTAGTCCTGGTCTCTTTTGTGCAAAAACTTGGAATTCTTCAATTTTGTTGAATGCCCATACATTCCCCTGGAAGAATATAGTCAGTTTTGATGGGTAGTTGATCCGTGGCTGAAGACCCATCTCTCTTGCCTTTCTGAATATTGTGTTCCAAGCCTTGCAGTCTTTTAGCGTGGAGGCTGCCAGATCCTATGTGATCCTGATTGGTGCTCCTTGATATTTGAATTGTCTCTTTCTGGCTTCTTGTAAGATTTTTTTCTTTTACTTGAAATCTCTTAAATTTTGCTATTATATTCCTTGGTGTTGACTTTTCTATGTCCAGTGTAGAGGGTGATCTATGGAACCTTTCAATGTCTATATTGCCCTCTTGTTGTAGAACTTCAGGGCAATTTTGCTGAATAATTTCTTTTAGTATGGAGTCCAAGTTTCTATTAATTTCTGCCTCTTCTGGAAGACCAATGATTCTCAAATTGTCTCTTCTCGACCAGTTTTCTTGGTCTGTCACTTTCTCATTGAGATATTTCATGTTTCCTTCTAATTTATCAGTCTTTTGGCTTTGTTTTATTTGTTCTTCTTGTCTTGAGAGATCATTATGTTCTAATTTTTCAATTCTAACCTTTAAGGACTGGTTTTCGGCTGTAATCTTTTGGTTTTTTGGCTATAATCTTTTGGTTTTTCTTTTCAATCTGGTCTTTTCTGGTGTTCAATTTGCTTATCAGTTCATTTGATTTCTGAGCCTCACTTTCTAATTGCAAAATTCTGCCTTTTAAGCTGTCATTTTCTTGCCAGATCTCTTCCATCTTCTTCATCATCTCATATTTGAACTCTTCAATAGCTTGTGACCAGCTTTCATTTTTTGGTGAAGGTTTGGATATGATTACTTGTTTGTCCTCCTCTGTTGTGTGGATTTTCTCTGTGTAAAAGTTGTCGAGTATTCCAGGTTTTTCTTGATAATCTTTTTTTCCTCTGGAGTTCTTGGCTTGCCATCATTAGCCCCGCCCCTTTTCCTCTTTGTCTTCACACTCAGGGTCTACCTGTGTTTTTTAAGCTCCCGGGCTCCGGTCTCTTTGTCCTCGGTGTCAGGCCTCCTGGTAGACTCCGGTCTGCCCCTCTGCCCAAGGCTCCTTCAGGAGTCTTTGGGGCTGCTTCCACAGCTGCTTTCTGTCCGCACCAGGTTCTCACTGGAGGTCCAAGCCTGGGCTGGAGGTTTTTATTCAAGCCTAGGGCACTGCCTTTGCAGGCACAGACACTCTTAGGGCACTGCCTTGACCCACACAGAATCTAGGGAAAGTCCTTGAGCTGGAGATTTTTATTCGCACCTGAGGCGATGCCTTCAGGTTGCTCGGAAAGTCCCTGCTTTAGAGATCTTTGTCCCAGCCCAGGCTGTGCCTTCACCCACATGGATGCTTGGGGAAAGTCTGTGCGTGCCCCCCAGCTACTTGGGGTCCCTTGTCTTGCAGCACACAGGTACAAGCCCTGGGGCTGCTAGTGATTTACTGGTTGCCCCAGTCCTGTTTTCACTCTTGTGCATTGGCCTTGGCATTGTGGGAGGTGTGTGGTGTGGGGGGTGGTGGAGGGGCTTCTTCCTCTCGCGTTTTAGTGAGAGCTGTTTCACCCCTTTATAGCATGGAAATGCCCTGATTCTGCATACCTTCAATGCTGCGCCCTGTTGTGGGGTTCCTTTGTTCGTCTGGATTCGTTTTTATGTCCCCTTGAGGAGTCCTATATGCTTCGGTTAGGAGAGATCAAGCAGCTGCTCCTTACTCTGCCGCCATCTTAACCAGAAGTCCTTAAATTAAATTTGGAGTGAAATAAAAAACCAATCCCAGGAAATCATTTTTCCATTCCAGGAAAGATTAAGGGGATTGGACCTGGGAATATAACTAAGGATGGTATGGGACTAAATGTAAGATCCTAAAGTATTAGAGAGGGCATCTATAATCTCATTGGGTACAGGCCTGGGAGCTATTTGAAAACTTTTTCATCCATACCTCACCCTGTATGACAGTTCTAGGGTGAAGAAGAATGGTTGCCGTCTATGTATAGGAAGGACTTAAGGCCCTCCCTCGTTAAAGACTAGAGTGAAGAGAGGGAGGATAGTGACTGAAATTCTTCCCATCATATCACATTGGAAGTAGGGAAAAATTATAAGCCCCAAATATGGTCAAATATCCCCTCCCTCTGTCCCAAAAGATGAACATAGCATTTGAATAACTAATGCAATGTCCAATTTCAAGAAATAGTCAGAAAATAATGAGCAAATAGCAACAACAAATAAAAAAGAACCTAATCTTAAAAAAATTCTGTGGAGACAGGGAATCTTAAAACATAAACTAAGAAAAAAACAGTAACTTAAAAAGAAATCAAAAGTATCAATAAGCACATGAGAAAGTTTTCTAAATCTCTAATAATTAGAGAAATGCAAATCAAAACAACTCTGAGGTATCACCTCACACCTAGCAGATTGGCTAAAATGAAAGAAGGGGAGAGTAATGAATGCTGGAGGGGATGTGGCAAAACTGGGACATTAATGCATTTCTGGTGGAGTTGTGAACTGATCCAACCATTCTGGCTGGCAATTTGCAACTATGCTCAAAGGGCTATAAAAGACTGCCTGCCCTTTGATCCAGCCATACCATTGTTGGGTTTGTACCCCAAAGAGATCATAGATAAACAGACTTGTACAAAAATATTTATAGCTGCACTTTTTGTGGTGGCAAAAAACTGTAAAAGGAGGGTATGTCCTTCAATTGGGGAATGGCTGAACAAATTGTGGTATATGCTGGTGATGGAATACTATTGAGCTCAAAGGAATAATAAATTGGAGGATTTCCAGGTGAACTGGAAAGACCTCCAGGAACTGATGCAGAGCGAATAGGAGCAGAGCCAGAAGAACATTGTACACAGAGACTGATATACTACGGTAAAATTGAATGTAATGGACTTCTGTACCAGCAGCAATGCAATGACACAGGACAGCTCTGAGGGGTGTATGGAAAGGAACGCTACCCACATTCAGAGGAAGGACTGGAGGAGAGGAATCATATATGAAAAACAAATGCTTGAACACATGGGTTGGGGTGGACATGATTGGGGATGTAGACTTGAAACCACCACACCAATGTAACTAACAACAATTTGGAAATAGGTTTTGATCAATAACACAGGATAAAACCAGTGGAAATGTGCATCGGCTATGGAGGGAGGAGGGGGCGCAGGGGGTGAAGGGAAAAGTAGGAGCATGAATCATGTAACTATATTAAAAATGAATATTAATAAATGTTTAAAATAAATAAATTAATTAATTTAAAAAATTTTTAAGCAAAAATTCAAAGACATATTTGGATTGGACACAAGCCCAATAAAATAAAAATTTGTAGAAAAAGTAGAAAAGATATTTAAGTGCAATTTGAAAATCAAATAAGAAGGTTGAAGAAAAGTTAGGAAAAGATAAATAAACAGTAAAAGAAAAAAATAAAATGGAATTAACAGCTTGTCAAAAGAAGCACAAAACTTCACCAAAGAAAATAGTTCATTAAAATTAAAATTGGCCTAGTACCACATATTATCTCCAGAAGATATCAATAAACAAGCAAGCAAACAAACTAACAAACAAAAACAGAGTCAAAAAATAAAAAAAAAAGAATAGAATAAAATGTCAACTAACTCCTTGGGGAAGCGTAAACTACCCTGAGAAATAGGATGAGGAGAGATAATTTAAAAATTATTGGATTACCAGAAACCCACAATTGAAACAGCAGTGTAGTCACCATATTTGAATAAATTATTAGAAAAATTTTATAGATATCATAGAATCAGAGAACAAAGTAGAAACTGAAAGAACTTATCTATTACCTCCTGAAAAAGATCCCCAAATCAAAATTTCTAGGAATGTTATAGAAAAATTCAAGACCTCCCAGGTAAAGGAGAGAATTCTGCATACAACCAGGAAGAAACAATGCAAATACTAAGGAACTCCATAAAATTTAGCATCTACTAGTACTATAAGGATGCAGAGGCCTTAGAATACGATATTCCAAAAATCAAAAAGCTACAAAGCTACAATTACAAACAAGAACAAACTACCAAGCCAAATAGAAAATAATAATACAAGGGAAGCAATGGAATTTAATGAAATAGTAGATTTTCAAGAATTTTTGATACAAAGACCATTGCTCAATAAAAAATCTGGCATTCAAAAAAAAGCTCAAGAGAAGCAAAAATAAGGTAAAAATAAAAAAGAAATAATAACAGTCTCAGTGAGGTTAAATAATTTCCTTCCTGAATGGGAAGATAATACATATAACTTCTAAGAATTTTATCATTAGGATTGTTACATAAATAGAGGAAATGTATGTGAATCTATTTTGTTAGGATGATCTCAAAGAATAATGGAAGACTGAGAAAGAGAGATGCAAAAGAGAAGAGGGAAGGAGAAAGAAAAAAGGACAAAAATATTTCAAATAGTAGAGGTATACAATAAATAATTCCTACATCATAGGGGAAATGGAAAGTGAGGGACTCTTGAACTTCTCTCTTATTTTAACTGCTTGAATAAGGGAAAAGGTACATACAAATATTGGGTGTAAAAATGTAGCTTAACCAACAGGGAAGTAGAAGAAAATGGGGCTAAAAGAAAGAGTGAGTGGAAATGGTAAGATTGAGGTTAGATTAAGAGAGGAAATGATCAAAAGTCAAGCATACTTTTAAGATGGAAACAGGAGAAGAGAGAAGAGAGAGAAGAGAGAGAGAGAGAGAGAGAGAGAGAGAGAGAGAGAGAGAGAGAGAGAGAGAGAGAGAGAGAGAAAGCTAAAGATATGTTGATTAACTATCACTTATTTTTATAATGAACCAAATACATGTAGCAATAATGTGACAAAATGGAGAAATGTATAATTCCATAAAAAGAGGCTTGACATTAAGAAGTAGCTCATCATTTTAGAGAAGTCTGCAAAAAGGAGACAGGGTATAATGTATTTGTCATGTTATTAGTGAAAGTTACTATCAGTGTACAAACTACTTCAACCAATACAATTCAATAACTTATGTGTAATTTGGAATGTCAGAGAGTTGTCTGGGAAAATGAGGTTGTGATTCACTCGCTTTTGCTTATATTATTGATCTGAAGAAGATGAAAGCATTTGAGGAATTTCTGACTTAAAGATCTACTTTCTAAACAACTCATCACACTGCTTTTTAATATCCATACTAAGGGGAAAAGTAACTACGAATTTGAATAATCCAGTTGATTAATTATGTATCCTTTTTACTCTACAGTCATTAAAATTTATATAAGAAGCTGGGTATGTTTTTGTACTTGAAATCATTGCTATTAGGAATACTAAGCTTGGTTTAGCCCTTCAGCTTTGGAGCTTTAGTGTGCTTTAGATTAGGAGTCTCTACTATGCTGGGAACCAATATGATAAGTCCTGAGAGCACCTGACATAAGAAGGAAATCTGTCCCATGCCAGAAAATGAGCAAATGAAAGATATGTTGATTATAAGTGTATGGAACCCATGAATGGCTTCAGATATCTATAAAATATTGAAGAAATTAAAGACTTTATCACAAAAATAAGCTATCTAAATTAACCTATGTGTCTATGGATTTATACAACTCTGTCTCTGTCTCTCTGTTTCTGTCTCTGTCTCCATGTTTTTCTCCCTCCTTCTTTCCCTAAATATACACTTATACATCTATGTTTATATATAAATCTATATAAATATAGCTGTATCTACATCTCTATAGCATATATATGCATATATAGCTTTATTTGTTTATTTCTCTCTTTCTCTTTCTCTCTCTCTTTCTTTTTCTATCTTCTTTAGAAAGCCTTTCTACACTTTTCATTCTATGTGTTAACTATAAGCACATTTTTTACTATCCAGCTGGGAATTATCCTGTGTTTTCTATGGTTATTCTGATATATAACATGGTACATATCCCAGAAGAACACAGTAACATTAAATCACTGGGAAGGTGATTTAGAAGTGGTGTTAAGGGTCAACAAATTCCATTTGAAATGAGTGTAGAATATTATCTACAATATACAACAAAAAGTTATCCATACGTTGTTTGAAGGCATTTTATGAGGGAAAGCCCACTTCCTCCTGAAACAAAAATTCCACTTTTGAATTTTTCCCATTAAATTAAGCTTAACATTTTGTCTCTATACATTCCAGCCTCTGTTTTTCCCTCTAATAAAAATATGGAAGTTGTTAAAGAGTAGGTCTTTTAAATAATTCAATGTCTGTTACCTGAGGATTACTATTATTAAGTTTATGAGGTGATCTTTGGGTGGTAACACAAAGATGGCAGAGAAAATGTAGGGATTCTTCTGAGCTTTCCCAAATTTCCCTCCAAAGAACTTTAAAATAATGCCTCAAAATGAATTATTCAATGGAAAAATCAAGAATAGTAGAAAGGAAAATATTTTTCCTGCCAGGCACAGGCCTTGGAAGTGACTAAATTAGTAGCAGTGGTTTCAGGAGCTCTTAGTAAGGGGGTGAGACAACTAGTCAGAAGGAGAGTAAAAGGAACCTAATAGCTTATACTGTTTTATAGACTGTTATATTTATCATACTGGATTCTGGATTATAGTCTAGAGCAAGACTAGAGTATGAGGCCACAGGTGAGTGAGGACACTGGTCAAAGTTGCACAGTAGAAAGAATGTTTGTGACAACTTGCAGACTAATGAAAGGACAGAAGAATAATGAACACACATTTCTTTATATTATATTGTCTTGGAAGAACTTGCAGACCTCTCATAACTAGTTCTGGAAAAGTGGCACAAAAAAATAAGCTTGGGAACAGTGTCCCTTACACTCCTGGAGCAAAGTCCATTTTTAAGATATATTTAAAAGGCAAAAACTGGCTGGAAAATGAGAAAAAGTAAGAATAATAAAGTTTATCACAGAAAATTAATATGGTGATAGGAAAGAACAAAATAAAAACAAAAGTATACAACAAAATTAAAATATTTATATGCATAGCCTCAAAGAAAAATGTGAATTGGTCTTAGGTACAAAAAAAAATTCCTGGAACAGATAAAAATTATTATTATAATCAAATTATTATTATAATCGATTGTGGGTTTCTGGTAATCCAATAATTTTAAGACAATTAGGAAAATAAACAAATGATACCAATAATAATGAAAAATTGGTCAAATTCTTTATAAAGGAGGAATAAAAATACTGAAGAAAATAAAGTCTTAAAAAAAACTAAACTAAAATAGTGCAAATGGTAAAAGAGACACAAAAATATATTGAAGAGAAAAACTCTCTTTAAAGAATTGGTCTAAAGAAAAAGATGTATAAAAATTCAATGAAGAGAAGTCTTTAAAAACAGAATTGACCACAAGAAAACAAAAAAGGTGTACACATATTCAATGAAGAAAATTTTTAAAGGCCAAATGGAAAGGAAGTACAAAAGCCCATTAAAAAAACAATTCCTTATAAATAGAAATTGGGCAAGCAGAAGCAAAAAGAAGCAAGTGAATGGTTCCACAATATACCAACTAACATAATGATAACAAAATAATGAAAAAAAGGAAAGAAAATGTGAAACAACTCATTGTAAAAATAACTGATCTATAAATGGTATGAGGAAATTAAAACTAAATTTAGTCACAAGAAAAAATGTTACAAATCATTATTAAATAGAAAAATGCAGATTAGAACAATTTTAAGTACTCACTCATATCTGTCAGACTGGCTAATATGAGAAAAAAAGGGAAATGACAAATATTAGAGGAGATGTGGAAAAATTGGAAGACTAGTACACTATTGGTAGAGCTGTGATTTGAGAAAACTATTCTCAAGAGCAATGAAACTAAAGGGGCATCAGAGTGTAGATAACCTTTGACCCAGCAATATCTCTACTGTATTTGTATCTCAAAGAGATCAAAGATAGAAGATGATATAAATGTAAAAAATATTTATAGTAGCTGCATTATCAAAGGACTGAAAAGGGAAAAAAGTCCACAAATTAAGGAATGGATAAACAATTTGTGGTATATTATTTGAATAGAATTCTATGGTGCCATAAGAAATAATTATCAAGGTGATCACGAAAGGGAAAAAAAATGGAAAGACACATGAAGTGATGCAAAGCAAAGTGAGCAGAACTAAGAGAACATTGCACACCTACAGCAATAGCACATGATGATGAACTGTGAATGAATGAACTATTATCAGAACTGCAAAGATCCAAGACAACACTGTGACCCTCACAAAGAAAAAGATGATTTACCACCATAGAATGAATTGACAGAGTCTAAATACAGATTAAAGTATACCATTCTTCACCTATTTCCTCCATGAATTTTTCTCTAATGTAAGTGCTGTGTGTCTTCTTTTACTACAAGATAAATATGGAAATATGTATTGCATGATAGCAAATATATAATCTATGTTATATTATCTGCTTTCTTATGAAAGGGGGAGAGAGAAAAGGATTGCAAAATGTAAAAGATATTATTAAAATTCTATCAACACATTATATTTTTAAATTAAAAATATTTTTGAAGCATTCATAAGTGGAAGCAATGATTTATGAAGCATTTGGAAATGGGAATATTAATATGACTTCAACACGTCATACTCTGTCTCTATTTCCCCCTTGTCTCTATCTCTGATTCTTTCACACACAGAGAAACAAACACACTCAAGTATTTCTAGGAATATCTCAATATATTTCTTAAAAGACTTTTTAAGGTGAATTAGTAGATCATGGAAATGTCATAAACACTTGATAAAGCAAAAAAATATGACAAACAATTTAATGTTATCCTTATGTATAAAATGGAAAAAATGTGCTACGTATGTGCATGGTTATGTCTATTCAGAAATATTCAAATAGTCTAACCAAAAAAATAGACATTAATAATCCAGAGTCAATTAAGAAGGAAATCTCACTTGGAGTTACCTGGGAATATGGAACTGACGTGTGATGTTTATTTATAAATGATTTTTAAGACATACATGTCATGCCTATCAAATGTTTAGCTGATACCATACTAAGAGACAAAGTTTACACTTCTGATAAGTCAGGAGTCAAAGAGGTTCTTGAGAGACTAGAATCATCAGTAACTTTCAATAAAATTATGTTGAATAAACATAAGTGGAAAGTCATATGCTTGTGCAATGCAGGCTTAGTTCATGCTCAGATCACCTAAGATGGAGTCACAAGTTTTTGGAAGACATTATAGTGAAATTGGGGGTAACTGTAATGCAGAGTTGCTGTAAGAATCTCTTGCATTTGCAAAACCAACAGAAGTGACCCTGCCAGTTGAGGAATAAAATGTTGACCCAGCCAGAGTGCTAGTCTCACAGTAAAACCGTTAGAGCTGGGTTATAAATATCCCTAGAGTACCAACTGAAGGGCTTTTGCTTTTGGGGCTTTTGGGCTTTCGCCTGATTTCCCTTGACCTCTCCTTTGACATCCTGCTATCCCCTGGATCTCCCCTTGGGCCCTGGGAGGAGGGAATTTTGTGGGGAGGAGAACATGGGATTAGTTTCCTTAGGCAGGCAGGGACAACCTTAAACTAAGCCACCACCTCATTTATCAATCTGTTAAACCCTTCTACATCAGGGTAGTGAATTTTATCCCTGGCTGAGGGGTCAGTTCCTTCAGCCTGATCTCCATTTTCTGTGACCCTCTCCCAGAACTAACTTCAACCTTAGAAATTAGTTACCAGACCTTGCCCTCTTCCCTCAGCTTACCCTTGGCTTTAATAAACCCCCTTGGCATTTTATTCAAAGAGCTTCTGATGATTCATAGTACCAACATCTAGGGCAAAGGCTGAAGAGGGAAAGATAACTTTCCTTTATTTTCCTGAGGGCTAAACCAGGCATCCATCTTGGTCAGGAAGTGAACCAGGTTTCACTTCCTGTAGAATAGGAGTTTCTCTCCAGAAGGGAGGGGCTCTTTACTCCTCCCCTCAAGGGAGCTCAAGAGATAGTAGGGAGGCTGACTAGAACCTTTCAGTCAGGCTTAAGCAATTTCTGGCTGACCAAGTCATCCTATACTAAAGATAGCCTCCCTACCTAAAGGACTCAACTGAGACCACCCAGTTCCCTCAAATACAAGTTAAATATTAGCCTCATTAGCAACATCATATTTTTCCTGTATTACACAACTAGATGGTACAAGTGAGTAGAGTGCCATGCTTGAGGTCAAAAAGACTCCTTTTCCTGAGTTCAAATTAAACCTCACCCACTTATTAGCTGTGTGACCCTCGGTAAGTCATTTAACCTTGTTTATCTCTGTTTCTTTATCTGTAAAATGTGATGGAAAGGGAAGTTGCAAACCACTCCAGTGTATTTGCCAAGAAAACTAAATGAATTTAGGAAAAGTTGAATTACTGAAATAACTAAAAAAAAAAGTGAAATGGACTTTTTGGCAAATAGAAGTTTCCTTCTTTCTGAGGTATTACATGGAAGATTGCAACATAAATAGTTTGGGATACTTAACATAGGATTCCTATTCTATTACATCTTATACAAGATGACATTTGAAGTACCATAGCACTCCAAAAGTCTGTATTTTCTGATTTTCTAACCATGAACTTTGGTACCTTGATGGTACCTTTGGTAACTTGTCAAGTTAATCTCACAAATTCTTCTCCTTTCCTTTCCTTAATAACCTGCATATGGGATTGAATAGAAGGCAATATCAAAATATCTGGATTCTATTGAGCTTCTGTCATTTACTAGCTTTTTGACCATGGGTAAGTCACTTTGTCATCTAATTTATATTTGCTCTTTTGTAAAATGGAAATAATAATCCTATATTATTTATCCTTTAGGGTTATTGCAAGGTTCAAATGCCAATTATTATTATTTTTTCATGGTCATATCTGCCAATCTAGCTACCAGTCTAGACTCTTTCACTCCCTGGGCAGTTTGCCTTTGTTGAATTACTAAACTCCAACCTTTAGTGAGTCTGGCCATTCAATTCCTTCACTTCTGTTTACAGGTTAATGAGAGTCACTGAAATAAATAGGTCCATTTCAGGTGAATGGGAACTGCTGATTTTTAGCATCTATTTTACTCATGCTGGCTTCATGGTTCATTCTCTGGTGTGATTGTTTCATATGGAACTCCGGGAACTCCTTCTCTTCAATCCAAAGAACCACATCACTTACCCCACTTAGAGGGAATGTTTTGCTTTCTATTTCCCTTCAAATATTGAAGCCATCTGACTAGAACTATATCAATGTATGTTTTCTACTCTTACACATTTTCCAAGAAGTAATAGCCATTCTCTCATTTTCCTCTCTTTTTACAAAGGAATGTTAAAGTTCAAACACTCTATCTATCTTTTAAGACTCTTCATGGTCTGGTGCCCCACCATTTTCTAGTCTTAACTGAAACTATTTATCTTCAAGCACTCTTTTCTTCAACCAAAATGTGTTAATAAAATCCCCCCCCATAAATGTTCTGAATATTTTCCATGCCTTTGATTACAGTTTGTTATCACATATCTCCTAATCTCTGCCTTTTGGATTCCTATCCATTCTTTAATGCCTTGCTCAGGCACAAAGTCTACCTGGTCCTTTCCTGGATTTCCCTAGTCAAAATGTTTCTTCCATTTCTCTCAATTGATCATGATTTAGTAGCTTATGAATTTCATGAATGCAGTAATGGCATTTTGTTTAAATATTGTATACGATCCCAGTGATTCAAACAGTTTTCAGCACATAGTGAATGTTGGATGATATAGTTCTTAATGAGGGGAATAAAACAAAACCCAGAAATTAATGGTTTTCACTCCAAATGAAATTGAATCACTTGAAGGAATTAAATGCTGAAAGTAAGTAAACACTTCATTGATTCAACCAAAGATCTGGAGAACAGAGCTATAAGAGACAACATAAGAATTATTGGTTTACCAGAACATTATGATAAAAGAAAAAGTGTAGATAGCATCTTACAAGAAATTATCAGAGAAAATTGCGCAGAAGTTCTCAAACAAGAGAGAAAAGTGGAAATTGAAAGAATCCACAGATCACCTCCTACATTTAATCCACAACTGACAACTTCCAGGAATATTATAGCCAAATTCAAAAACTACCAGACCAAGGAAAAAATATTACAAGCTGCTAAAAAGAAGTCATTCAGATATCAGGGAACCACAGTTAAGATAATACAGGATCTAGCTGTATCTACATTGAAGGACCAGAAGGCATGGAACACAATATTCCAGAAAGCAAGAGAACTGGGTCTACAACCAATAATCAACTATCCAGCAAAACTAACTATATTATTGCAGGGGAAAGTATGGTCATTCAATAAAATCAAAGACTTCCAAACATTCATAAAGAAAAAACTGGACTTAAACAGAGAGTTTGCTGCCCAAACCCAGAACTCAAGAGAATCAACATAAGGTAATTAAGAGAATGGGAGGAGGAGAAAAAATTATTTTCTTTAAGGGACACAACAAGTTCAGTTAAATTGTTCTACTGAGGCATCTAGCCCCTATAGTCCAAACTATACATAGTAACTCTAACATATATCGAAGCCAAATGAAGAGAAAATACTCTTATGAAAGCCCAAGAAAGAGGAATATTAATGCCTCAATACATAGGCAATTTTATTATAACATTTTATTTTTGTTCATAAAAATATAATTGATTTTATTATGGATTTTAAATTTTTTTCAACTTATTTTCTCTAGAATGATGTATTCTCTGGTTTATAAGTAGGAATTAAAAATGTAAATATTCTCAACAATGCTATTTTATTTAATAAAATAAATGTGCTTTATATGCTTACATATATATATGTATTTAATTTGATCAATTAAATCTAAAATTATAGAATCTCTGATTTAGAAGAAAGCATAGAGGTAATGTAATTAAAGTCTCAACTGAACATCAGGATATCCCCAACTACATCATTTACACTTGCCTTTTCTTGGCATATTTACAGGGATTGATGATCCAGTCTCATATCTATTTCATATGTAGAATATGTTCAGCTATTGAAATAAATTCTGTTTCTCTATATCTATCAAGAGTTTAGGTTGTTACTTGCTGATTCCCACACTTTTCCAATGAACCACAAAAAATAACAAAATATCATCTACCAAAGGTATAAGCACATTAGTAAGCAAGAATTAATCAAACAAAAAAATTCTCTGGAACTTAAATGAAACCCAAATCTTTTTCCAAAATTTATTTTTGTTTTTTTTTTTGTTGTTGTTGTTGTTGTTGCTTATTTTTTAAAACACATCTTTAGATAGCAAAAGCCACTGAAGAAGAATAGATCATTTTACTCATAAAGCACAATGGTCACTTAACACTTCCATGTTTAGGATATACAATTTAATGTATGTAGACATTTTCTCTACTAGAAAAGATTTCTGCATCTAAGTGGGTAAATATACTTCATGAATTGCTGTGGCTACAATAAAAATTATTGAGATGGACTAAGGAATGCTCCAAGCTTTCCTAAACACATATACATACACATGAACACACACACACACACACACACACACACACACACACACACACACACACCCCAAACCAAAAAAAAAAAACAAAACAAAATACAAATTGCTTAAAACAAATTTTGGAGTGGCAAATGCAAGAAAAGATGAATGAAACAGTTTTAACCAAGGAAAATGTATAGGCACAGCAGGAAGGACCCATCTTAATGGATTAAGAGAGGAGATCAGTGGAACCAGAGTGAGCAGCACATGCACAGGGGTAGCCCAGGCATGCAGAGGAGCAAACCAGCACATGCTGATTATCATGAAGTCGGGGATAGGGGAGACCCTCAGTGGAAGGAGCAATTAAGTAGGTGCTCACAACATATCTGGAAATTGGCAGCAGAGGAGGAGAGTCCAGTTCAAGTTAGTGTATATGGAATCTGGAGAAAACCAAGGATAGTACTCCCTCCACCACAGGAGTAGAGCTGAGCTTGAACATATAATTAAGGTCATGAAAAAAGCCACACATTCTCTCCTAAAAATGAGCAAAAGATAAAGAAAAAGACTGACTCTAGAAAACTATTTTAGCAACAGGGAAGATCAAAATGCAAGCTCAGAAGAGGACCACAGAGCGAATATGGAAATTTGTGAAGTCTTAAATGCAAATATGAAAGGATGTCAACTCAATAATGAACTCCTGGAAGACCTACAAAAATAGATTATAAAGAGGTACTACCTTTTAGATATTGTAGAACTTACTTAGGAAGGACTTATTGTTTGCCCCAAGGACATTACTAGAAGTCCTTTTATCCATATTTGTATGACATACATATCATAAGCTTTGCTGCCATTGCTATCATGAAACTGTCCTCATTTTTTGGGCTCAGTGGCTTTGAGTTACTGAAATACAAATATAATGTTATTCATGATAATTATTATTATCTTGATTGTTGTTAAATTGGAAAAGTTTCAGCATCCAGTAACTCTCCTGGACAAAATTAATTGCAAATAAAATAGGAAAGAAAAGTCAGCAGTTCAGAACATTGAGTATGTAAAGCATCATTTCAGTTGAGACTATGTGAAACTCACCTGAAAACAACTGACTTTTTGCATTCTAGTCCACATTGTTTTTAATTTGTGTGGCAATTTTCACTTTGATGCCCTCTCCTGGGTTACTGCTAAGGGAAAATATGTTAAATAATTCAGGCTTGAGAAATGATTCATGTATAATTTTTTTACATAACTCTTGCAGTAGGTTCTCCTTCCTATTTTTGCTTAATTCTAAGTGAATCCAAAGATTCATCATGCTTGACATGCCACTTTTCCAGTGGCTCATACCCCAGTGGAAAAAAGGAGACAATAAAAATAGTTATGATAACAACTCTTGCATTTTTGGCCTTGGAATGAGAATTAAATTGCTGCTGGTGTTAGGATAGGGCAAGAAAATCTATCTTAACCCCCATTCTATTTTGGATAAGAAATTATTTTTTGCAGGCCATGGCAAGGTGCTTGTAACTCCCACACTATTGTATAGGGATTAAAATGTTAGACAGAAATGTTTTAGTCTATACATTTGAACTCACAACTTTACTTTCCAAATCATTGCCCATATTCACATCCATCCTCCAATATTCCCTGGTAAAGGGAAAGAGAGCTATTAATCTAAGAAAAAAAATAATCATTGCTCCATTTTGGACAGATAGGTTCTCTTCTACATTTTCTTGCATTTCGACTATGACTGTAGATTCATAAGAAGTCCCTCTACAATACTTTATGTTAACTGATTCTGTAACCCAAAGGAATGAGAAAAAAAGAATTAACTTCAATGCATGCATTTTACATAGGATAGGGGGTGAAGCTCACAGTTCACAAAGGCTGGAGATCTAAAATATGTGAGGAATCTAGACATAAGGTTTTCTAACATTGTGTAATAAGCATATGGATTTTATTGACCAAAATGGTCATCAAAGAAAATAATATAAATGAGCTTAAGAAACAGACATTTTTACATAAGGAAGAGGATTAAAGTATATAGTAAGAAGTCAAGAGGTGGAATTATGATAAAAGTGGACAGGCTATTTTAGCCACATGGTATTTTTTTCAATTCATCCAAAATATATAAATAAATATGTTAATTAAAACATTCTCCTAAAAGATAGTGCATAGGTTAAACATGCTTAGCATTAAGTTGGAATATGCCTAGGGCATAATTTATATAGGTGGTTAGAATATATGGCTATTTAATGAAAAGCATACTTTCTTAGCATGAAGAAAAATATTAGAATATCTGAAATACTGGTTATGCCACTGTAACACTTAGCATCATTTTAACACCCCAAAATCCCCCATTAAATTAATAAATGCCAAAATAAGATTTCTCTAATGCAATTCAATTTTTTTCACTCAATATTTTGGTTTTAATGATCAATTTTTGTATTTTTCACTTTCCAGAATATTTTCAGAATGATGTTCTGTGTAATTAGAATTTTGTACCCCAGGACTCCGTTTTCCAGCATTCCTTTTTCATCTTCATTTACATCATAATGTTTTGGAGATAAAAGTTCCTGTAACCATGCACTCTCAGTTTTCTCTTCTCCTGGTAATGCAGTAAGGGAAAAACTGCTCTTTACTCAGTCTTTACTTTTTCTCTACTTCAAGTGATTATGAAAAAATC
The DNA here is from genome assembly GCF_016433145.1 of Gracilinanus agilis. NCBI lineage: Eukaryota > Metazoa > Chordata > Mammalia > Didelphimorphia > Didelphidae > Gracilinanus > Gracilinanus agilis. Next base: position 516,813,123 of record NC_058132.1, read on the forward strand.
TTATAAAATCTAATACTTGGAGTACTGTATATTAATTTTAATCTTACACTCTCAAGATATCGCTATAGTAAATTCACATACATTTAAGAAATTATACAGTGAATTTGAATTAAATAGCTCAGGAGTAGCAATTTGTGATAACAACATTGAAAAAAATTCAATCAATACTTTTGTATAACTAAATCCACATAGTGGAGACCAAATGATGTAGTTGGAATGGCTCAGAATACTGAGCTCTTAAGAATTCCAGAATTTCAAACAATATTTTTTTATTTTTATTTTTTTTTAATTTTAAACCCTTAACTTCTGTGTATTGACTTATAGGTGGAAGATTGGTAAGGGTAGGCAATGGGGGCCAAGTGACTTGCCCAGGGTCACACAGCTGGGAAGTGTCTGAGGCCGGATTTGAACCTAGGACCTCCTGTCTCTAGGCCTGGCTCTCAATCCACTGAGCTACCCAGCTGCCCCAAACAAATTTTTTACTGTGAATCATAACCTAATTTCAGTTTGAAGTGAACAGAATAGACTTCTTGTCTATTAATTAAAAAGGGATCCTCTTTATAAAATCTCTGACAAACGATAGTAAAATTATAAATCTGGCTTAAAATACTGATAGTCTTAAATTGGCTAAAAATATGAAGATATGAAAACATATTTTGTGCCATGGAGAAAAATCTTAACTTTTAGTTACTACTGGATGTTTCATCAAAATTTTGAAGATATTCTTTGTCATCTAGTCTCAAAGTTCTTATACTAAGGTCTAGGATTGGTTGATTTTTTTTTTCTTTACCTAGAAGTACAATGAGCATGTCTCTCTACAAATATATAGATATAACAGGATCTATATCTTTCTTTAATTCTTTATCATTGTCCTTGAATCATTTTACCCCTTTAACTATGTGAGAGATTCTAAGTGAATGGTGGTATTTGACTAGGAAATTCTAGTTTTCCCCTTAATTCTTAAATTTCTATTTCTTAGTCCTTGGGCATTCTTCTCTGTTGGGAAGGAAAAGTTATAAAAAATAAATAACAGGGGCAGCTAGGCGGTTCTATGGATGAAGAGCCATACCTAGAGACCAGAGGCAATGGGGTCACTTGGGCAAGTCACTTTAACCCCAAGTGCCTAACACTTTCTACTCTTCTGCCTTGGAACTAATGTTTAGAATTGATTTTTTGGTTTCTTGATTTCACATGAAATCATTAGTTTCTAGATGGTCAATTCTGATTTTTAAGACCTGATTTTCCTCTTATATTTTTTGTTCTCCTTCTTCAACTGGCCCATTTCTTTTTGTATCACTTTCATTTCTCCTTGCATCACTTTCCTTTCTTCTTTAATCACTTCCATTTCTCCTTGTATCATTTACATTTCTCTTACCACTTTTCCTCTGCCTCTATTAATTTATTTTTGAAGTCTTTTTTGAACTCTTTCAGAATCTGTGTCTAGAACTGATTTTAAGACAGATATTCAGGAACACACACACACACACACACACACACACATATATATATACATATATATATATATATATGTATGTATTATATAATACCATTGTCAAAAGTATAATCAATACTTTTGCTATATTCATATAGAGGAGGAAAATATTTTGAACTGGTGAGAATAGCTTCTAGGAGTGAAAACCTAGGAGAGGATAATCTGAATTAGATGAATGTAAGAAAAAAAAATACAGATTCTGCCTTAGGAAAGAAGAAAGTATATTTTTATCCAGTGAGTGAACGAAAATATAGTCTTAAGATTATAGATCTAATTTTGAATGCATCAAATTCTCAAATTAAAAAAAGACCATAAATAATTGAATAAATATAGCCAAAACACAATCAAAGCAAAAGTAAATCAAAACCAACAATTTTTTGGCATAGAAGTAACATATTAAAATATAAATATATATAATTAGTTTTTAGTAGTTGAATAGGTGTGGCTTCAATTTTAGAATTTTTGTAAATTCTGCATTTTTATGCTTAGTCTATTACAGAATATTTCACAAGAATCATTTTAATGGATTCCTGTATCTTCTCCTGGGCACAATACAATATGACGATCTGGGAATTTTAATGTCATGTTCTAATACTGTAGAGATTTTTGCCCTTATTATAAGAATATTAAGCTATATCAAGTCCTTTATTAAGAGTTAAGAAAAAATCTGTTATTAATATTAAAAACATGATATTTCAAATGTATTTAATTAAGATGACTATGGTGACCTTTGAAATGGAATGTTAAAGAATACATATGTTTCTAAGCCTCAGGTAGTATCTAGAAAAATTAGGCATATTCTGGAACATAAAGAAATCATTTATCAGGGGAGAAATAGGAAAAAAGGTACACATCATTTATAGAAAGCATGTGGATAAAATAATAATGAATAAAGCAAATATGGAAAAATTACAGGTCTCACTGAATTCTATGTAAAAATATTGTCGGTAGTAAACAAATCACAGGACAAATACTAGAAACAACTAAAAAACTCTGCTAAAAATAATGAGAATCTATCATTCAGAAAACACTTATTAAGACCCACCTGTGGTCCAGAAACCATATTAAGAAAGAAGCATGTAAAAACGAAGAATGAAAGACTGTAATCTAAATTCTCAAGGAGCAGTGATACATATAAATACAATTGAGAGAAAGTCAAAGAAGTCCTGAAAAGAATCCTTACAACTCCAAAAACATATTTACATCATAGAAATTCATGGTATCAATGAAATAAACATGCAATTAAAAACACTAAAAATAAAATTAGCAATCATAAAGCAAGTTTAGAGAAGAAATAGAGAAAATAGAATCCTTAAAGAAGGCAGCTTGGGAGAGTATATAGATTGCTGGCTTTGGATTCAGAGTGGGTCACTTCATATGGTGAAAATAAATGCTGATTGTGTTCACCCACCTCAACAAGTCACTTAACCTGTTAGCAAATAATTCGCTAAGATATAATATTGCAGAGGAAATAATAATCAGTCTTCATTGTTAGAAAGAGTTTACTCATTTGGAAGTTTATCATATTAATGAAATCTCAGATCTAATTCTGATTTCCTATTGAAATCATAAAAAATAATTTTATTAAATAATTTAAATGGTTTACATATTCCTCTTTAAAATAAAAAAATTAATATTTTTAAATGAGTGAAGGAAATGCTCAGCAAAATAGGGAAAATAAAGAAAAACTATAAATTCTCATAGAAATATATATCCCCTGAATTAGAAAAATATTAAGATAAAATGTGTATCTTAAATACTATTATATGTGATTTGAGCATGTCAAAATACATGTATACTATACACATGTGCATATGCATATATGTGTACATGCATGCACTTTTGTTTTTTATTAAAATAAATACACCCTTGAAAACTAACCCAGCAACAAAAAACTGTATAATAATCTTGCTAATGAATATTGATTGGAATTTTTAAGTGTTTTCAAGGATACTATAACATTATTTTGAGAAAATAATTTATTATATCCTAAGTGAATAAATACTGTAGATATAAAAATAATTATTTATTAGGAAACTAATTAAACCATTCTTATAAGATGATAATTAAATCACATCATAATTTGAATAGAACCATAAAAAATTATTTTATTAAATAAAACATTAGTTTATGGTAAAATCCTTGAAAAATGCCATAAAGTATTTCTTTAATATGGTTTAAAATATATAAAATCAAGAACAATAGAGAAATATTTGGAATTTTCCAATTAAAAATATGAAAATCACAAAGATTTCCCTATTCCTCTTTATTATTTCATATAAAAATAGAAATGCTAGTTATAGCCATAGCACTGGACAAAAATGATAGAAATATTGACCAAAATTTTTCCATATTTTCAGATGACATTATAGTACCCTTTAAAAATTCTGGAGAATCATTGAAAAATCCATTTGAAATAATAACTTTAAAAAAAATAAAATCACATTAATAAAAAATTATTTTGATATGATACTAATAAAAAAGAAAAAGCTATGTCATAGATTCTATTCAAAATATCAACAAGAAATATGTTATATACATGTTGATCCACTAAGATGCAAACAACATCTAAACAAATAGAACTAAAATATATCAATTAGAGAAATTAAGGGGGGGAATTGTAAAAAAATATATAGTTTTTATTTATTGCTAGGTCATGTCAATATATCAAAATACTGTTATATAAATTAATTCACCTTTTTGTTGTGATAATCACATTACCTAACATATATAGTAGAATCAGATAAAAAATAACAAAAGTTTTAAAGAAGAATTAATGGTCCAAGATATCAAGGTTAATAATAAGAAAAAATACAAATGGTAGGAAGCATAACATTTCCATATCTCAAATTATGCTATAAAACACTATAGAGCAGAACTAGTTCATTCTGGTTAAATAAAAACTTCAAAATTAATCAGTGACATAGTCAAGTTAAATAAAATTTTAAGTAAGAGTATTCTAATCTTTTAAAAATCTAAGAAAATAAAATACTGGGATGAAGGTACAGGACTTCTTTTCTGTTCAGAATTCCTTAGAAAACTGAAATATATGCTATTCTTTCTATCAACAGTGTATATGGAGTATCTTTTTTGGAAGAACCCTTGTAATTCATTTTTTGAGGAAGAATTTAAAAATGAATCATTAACTGTTTAAAAGACAGAAACTCCCAAATGGATAAATATGCCCAAATCAAATGAAATGATAAGCAAATGGAAGTCCCAAATTAAACAGCAGAAAACCATGAAAAAAGATTAGATGAAAATGAAAAGGAAAATCAAAAGATTATAGCAGAAAACCAGTCTCTAAAGACTAGAATGGGGTAAGTGGAAGCCAATGATCTCTAAAGACAGCAAGAACTAATAAAGCAAAGTCAAAAGAATGACAAAATAGAAGGAAACATGAAGTATCTCACTGAGAGAATGACAGATAAAGAAAACAGGTCTAAAAGAGACAATTTGAGAATCATTGGTCTTCCTGAAAAATCAGAAATTAACAGAAATGTGGACACCATACTACAAGAAATTATCAAAGAAAACTGCACTGATGTTCTTCAACAAGTGGGCAAAAGAGACATTGAAAGGATCCATAGATCACCCTCTACACTAAGCCCTCAAAAGTCAACTCTCAGGAATATAATTGCCAAATTAAAGAGTTTCCAAGTTAAGGAAAAAATATTACAAGATGCCAGAAAGAGACAATTCAAATATCAAGGAGCACCAATCAGGATCACACAGGATCTGGCAGCCTCCACACTAAAAGACCTCAAGGCTTGGAATATGATATTCAGAAAAGCAAGAGAATTGGTCTACAACCAAGGATCACCTACCCATCCAAATTGACTCTATGCTTCCAGGGCAAAGTATGGGCATTCAACAAGATAGATGATTACCAAGTATTTGTAAAGAAGAGACAAGAACTAAATGGAAAGTTTGATATCCAACCACAAAAATCAAGAGAAACATGAAAAGGTAAATAAGAAACATAGGGGAAAGAAAAAAAAATCTAATTTTTAAATTTGCTTCTTTAATAGCTTCAATAAGATCAAATTATTTGTATTCTTATATGGAGAAATGTTATGTGTAATTCTCAACAAGTGTATTCACTACTATAATAATTAGAAGAAACTCATAGGGAGAGGTTGGAATACTAAATGATCTAAAGACAATATAGGAAAAAGCGGGGAATAAAAGATGGCACCAAGAGAAACTTGAAGGAATAAGAAAAATAGGATAATCTATACCACACAAAGGGGGCATGTGAAGGGGAGTGAATTAATACTATTATAAGGAGAGGAAGAGAGTATTAATAGGTAATATTTAAATCTTACTCTCAGAGAAATTAACCCTGAGAGTGAAGAATAGCTATATCCATTGGGATATAGAATTCTACCTAACTATACTGAGAAAGTCAGAAGGGATAAACCAAGGGAGATAGTTGGGTGGGGAGTCCAAAAAGAGAGGGGAACAGAGAGGGGAGGGAATTCAATAGGCTTTAAAAATAATAAGAGGGGAACAAAAATGGAGGGGGAAAAGGTAAGTAAACTAAGGAAGGGGATAAGGGGGACTGATTTAAAACAAACTATTAGTGTAAAAGAAAATATCTTGAAAAGAAGGGGCAGAACTAGGAGAGGATACCAAAATGTTAGTGAATACTCAGCTGATAATTATAACTCTGAATGTGAATGGGATGAACTCACCCATACAACAGAAGCAAATAAGAGAGTGGATTAGAAACCAAAATTCTACAATATGTCTACAAGAAACACTCATGAGGAAGGTGGACATACATAGGGTTAAGGTTAAATTCTGGAGCAAAATCTGTTGGGCCCAACTGAAAAAAAGAAGGCAGGAGTTCTGATTGTGATTTCTGACAGAAAAAAAAATTAAAATAGATATGATTAAAACAGATAGTGAAGGTAATTACATCCTGATAAAAGGCAGTATAGACAATGAGGAAATAATAGTACTCAACATGTATTCACCAAACAGTATAGCATACAAATTTCTAAAGGAGAAACTGGTAGAGTTCAAGGAAGAAATAGTAAAATTTTACTAGTGGGAGACCTAAATCTTCCTCTATCAGATCTAGATAAATCAAACCAAAAAATAAATAAGGAAGGGATAAGAGAGTTGAATGAAATCTTAGAAAAATTAGAGTTAATGGATATCTGGAGAAAAATAAATAGGAACAAAAAGGAATACACCTTCTTTTCAGCAGCACATGGTATATTCACAAAGATTGACCATGTAATAGGGCATAGAAACATGGCGAACAAATGCAAAAGAGCTGAAATAATAAATGTAACCTTTTTTCATAAAAAATGCAATAAAAGTAATAATCAGTAAGAGCACATCAATAAGCAAATAAAAATTAATTGGGAATTAATAATATGATTCTCCAAAATCAGATAAAGGACAAATCATAGAAATAATTAATAATTTCATTGAAGAGAATGACAATGATGAGACATCTTACCAAAATCTGTAAGATGCAGCTAAGGCAGTACTCAGGGGGAAATTTATATCCTTGAGTCCATATATTAACAAAATAGGGAGGGCAAAGATCAATGAACTAGGCTTGCAAATCAAAAAATTAGAAAGCAAACAAATTAAAAATCCCCAGGGAAAAACTAAATTAGAGATCATAAAATTAAAGGAGAAAATAATAAAATCAAAAGTAAAACTATTTAATTAATAAATAAGACTAGAAGCTAATACTTTGAAAAAACAGAAAAAATAGACAACATACTGGTAAATCTAAAAAAAGGAAAGAAAACCAAATTAACAGTATCAAAGATGAAAAGGGAGGCCTCACATCTAATGAAAAGGAAATCAAGGCAATAATTACAAACTATTTATCCAACTATATGGCAATACATATAGCAATCTAGGTGACATGGATGAATATTTACAAAAATATAAATTGCTTAGATTAACAGTAGAAGAAATAGAATACTTAAATGATCCAATATCAGAAAAAAAAATTGAACAAGTCATTAAAAACTCCCTAAGAAAAAATCCCCAAGATTAGAAGAATTCACAAATGAATTCTATCAGACTTTCAAAAAACAACTAATCTCAGTACTATATTCCCAATACTAACTCCTTTTATGACACATATATGGTACTGATTCCAAAGCCAGCTAGAACAAAAACAGAGAAACAAAACTACAGACCAATCTCCTTAAGGAATATAGATGCAAAAATCTTAAATAGAATACTAGCAAAAAGACTCCAGCAAATGATCACAAGGGTTAGTCATTACGATCAGGTGGGATTTATACCAGGAATGCAGGGATGGTCCAATATTAGGAAAACCATTCACATAATTGACCATATTAACAAGCAAAACAGTAAAAATCAAATGATTTTTCTCAATAGATGCTGAAAAAGCCTTCGACAAAATACAACCCAAAATAAACCAAAGAACCCAGCTTTGGGGACAAAAACCTACTATTTGAAGTTTCTTAATGATAAAGGATAATTATGACATAGTGATAAATAAATAATTTACTGTGATTCAAAACTTATGACAAATCTATGATTTAGATTCCACAGGTATGTTTTTCCCTATGTTATAAGTTGGTCTCAGATAGGGTATGAGCCTTTGTTCTGTCACCCTTTTGGTAAACATCAGCCTTTGGACTTAAACTTATATCTCTCCTGACTCTATGTTCAATGTGTTTTCTCTATATTTATGTCTTCTTTCTTTATTGTCTCTGTCTTTATCTTTCTATTGATTTTAATGAATTATAAATTACAATTTGGACAGAAGTCAGAGTATAAGAAAAAAAGGTTTTACTTTTCTGGTTGCACTGTGTTCAATATATGACCAAGGTCTGGAGATCTAGGACCAAGGTGAGGCCTTTCCTGTAGGTTCACAATACTACTATGTATTTATTTGGTAGTAACCTTGAGTGGTAGAGAAGATAGTAAGATTGCCCCTTAATAATATTTATAATACCAATATTACTTAAAATTATTGTTGAAGGCCTGACTAGGTTCTTGAATGTTTTAGTAGCTAAGAGCACTATTTCTTTTGCTTCCCATTCTCTGTTGTGTCTTTAATTTAATAAACAACTTGATAATTTACTTTGCAGCTTGGCTGAGATATATTCAATGTATTTAAATCTCAATCATGTTACAATTGATCCAGCCTAGAGCAAATTCCTAGGCAGCTTTTCCAAGCAAACTGTAAGATACCAAAACCTCTCAAGATATTTCAGTCTCAAGAGATACTGTCTGCAGGGATCATACAATGAATTTTAAAGTTCTTTTCCTTCTGTCATCTAGAAGTATTTGATATTTATATTAAGAGTAGTGAGGGTCTGATTTTGTCAGATCCTCATTAGGGTCACTAAGCATATGACCTAAGTGGCCTTCCTTGATGAGAAATAATTCTTTTTTGAGATATAACTATATATGTCTTTGAAAAAGATACCAGGATGATACCCTCTGCTGAGGTATCTCCTTTCAATGTAGCCAGAATTGGAAAGTTGCAGTACTGATACTATAAAGTGGTAAACACTTGTTACTAGAAATTCCACAATATGTTTTGTCCTAGCCAATTTCCATTGGTGAAAAGGAGGAATTCAAGATCAGGAGATGTTTGGGGGAAATATTTCTTTCATTGTCTTGAAGGCATGGCTATGATAATGTAATATTAAATCAAATTGTCTTTTCTTATATACATAATAAAACCTCACTGTTTTCTTTCAGGAATATTTATGTCAAGAAGTTTTGTCAGTGATTGAGGAATTAAGACTAGACAAGCAGAGGGGACAGGGTCAGAACTAGAGCAGAAACTAATTTGAGAAAAAGAACCTACAATGGGAATATTATGCAGGTCCTATGGGTAGAAAATAAGGTTTATTAAAACTGTCTCATGCTTGTCTTTCTAACTCCTCCCCACCATGGTTACCTCTAGTCAGTATAGTAAGTTTTGGAAAGAAATAAAATTGCAAAGGAGAACATGGAAGTCACATATAAACTATCCTAAAGATCATAGGCATATAATAAATGAATTATACATTATATTAGGAAAAATCACATACTAATAAAATGTACCAAAACAGAGGAAACCATCAAGATATTGTTTTTCAAGCCTTCTGGTGCTATGAGACAAAGTCCAGACCTCCTCAGCTCTATACCAGCAGAACATCAAAAGGTGCTGATGAATTTTGGGATGGTGATTTTGAAATTTTACCAATAAATTTTAAATAATTTGGATAATAATAAGATTTAGTCTATTACTCCCCAAACCCTATACAAATTAGATCTCAAAATCCTGCCCCCGGGGGCAGCTGGGTAGCTCAGTGGAGTGAGAGTCAGGCCTAGAGACAGGAGGTCCTAGGTTCAAACCCGGCCTCAGCCACTTCCAGCTGTGTGACCCTGGGCAAGTCACTTGACCCCCATTGCCCACCCTTACCACTCTTCCACCTATGAGAAAATACACCGAAGTACAAGGGTTTAAAAAAAAATCCTGCCCCCTGAACACTTTTTTGCCTCCATCATTTCCATGTTGTCTCCTCAATAATTCATGGTTTCATATCCCCCATCCTCTTTCCCATACTTCCTATCTCCCTTCACAGTTCCATTCTCTGTCCCCATGCCCATGTGCCACTGTACTACCATTACTGATTGTCTCTGTTGTCTATTAAAGTTTGAGTTACTCTTTGTCTCCTAATGTCAATTGTGAATTTTAATCTAAGAGAGAGAGGTGTGCCCGCTCCATTTTATAATTTCATAATTTAATTATCAATTCAGATGGCAATAGGGCCTAAGGTTAATCTTAGTAGTTGTTTGAGGAAGTGCCTATAGTACAAAGGGCAATTCAAGGTGTAACAAGCTACCTAAGGGAGTTTTCTCTTGGGCAAACAAACTAGGAATAATAAGTGTCAAGGGAGTTTGAGTGCTCTGTGTGTGTCTGTGGGACAGATACATACATGTATGCATGTGTATTTCTATGTGTGTGAAGGATAGAGAGAGAGAGACAGAGATAAAGAGACAGAGCGAGACAGACAGAGTGACAGAGAGAATTTGTCATATGGTAGATGGTCCAGAGAAGGAAGAGTTTCTTCTCTGGGAATGCAAAATTCAAAAACAATTCTTCCTCAGGTTTATAGTTAATACATTTGTCTTGGCAAATTGATGCAGTTGAAATAATAACTTGTCTATAGGAAATTATACTAGTGAAATTCTTCTGGAAACTTGGCTATCACATCCAGAATGGAAGGATAGATAGAAATAACCTTGCCAGTCAAATTAACCAGTTAGAGATCAAAACCTAAATTAAGATCATGAAGTCTTATTTTCTTTTACTATCCCTTTATCAACTGTTTCCATAAGCTATTGTTATGAACAATATTGATATATGTGTATAAATATATATGTGTATGTGTGTATATATATATGCATATGTGTGTGTGTATATTCTGAATCCTAAATCTGAAACATTCCTTTAATCTGCCATGTATTTTCTAATAAAACCAATACTCATTATCATCTAGCTCCTTCCTCCTGGGCCTCCATCATAGTATATTAATATGGAAAGAACCTTATTTCTGGTATCAGAGAAGCTGGACTTAAATCTTGACTGATAATTAATACTTTCTATAACCTTAGGTCAAACATTAATTTTCCTTGGGCTTCAGTTTTCTAATCTGTGAAATGATGGATTTGGATTAATTTTCCCCAAAGATATATTCCACTTCCCCATATGATGGTTCCTCTTTCAAAACATTCCAATGTCTGTTGTCAGAATAATCTTCCTTAATGTATAAACCTAATCATGTTAGTCCTTTGCTCAAAATCATTTGTTGGGTAAACAATATAATCCACTTAAAACTCTGACACTAGTTATTTCTCTGCCTTTCCAAATTTAAGATACCTGAATCTTCTTTAAATCATCCTATCCTCCAACCAATTAGTATCTCTTGGATTGTGTTATTAGCAGAAAAAAAACATTGATACTGACCTCCTGGCTGTTTTATAAACACTTGATCTCTCAGGACTGAGTATTTTTTCTGAATATCTCCCATGCCTAGAAACTTCTTCCTCTAAATATTGACCTCTCAACCTTCCTTTAAGTCCTGGTCAAAAATCTCACCTTTTAAAGGAAGCTCTCCTCAATCTCTCTAATTTACAATGACTTCCATCTATTATTTTTTATTCATCCTTTATATAGATTGCTTTGTATATGATTGTTTTCATATTGTCCTTCTTAATGTAAGCTCCCTAAAGACAGATGATATATTTTGCCTCCTTTTGTATTCCTAGCGCTTAGCGCTGTTGTGAGGAAGATTATTTAGTTATTAGCTTAGTATTAGTATTAGACCTAGTAGGAAGGGCTGAAGAATTCCAAGATGGAATGAAGAAGCAGGAAGTGTCTTCTTGCTCACTGGGAGAGACTCCATGGTGGTTGGGGCAAGTGGCAACTGACACTAGGAGACACCAGATTACCAGTTTCCTATGGAAAGACCATCACCTACTTGTGGGAGATTTTGGTAGAGACTACTAATCCCAACCTGAGTTGCAGGTCAACTTGGGCTGCTTCAGCTCCCAGAATCTACCCACCTGGAAGAGTGCATCAGGTGGTCCTAGAGGAGCAGAAATACACTGGAGTGAGGCTGAACACTACTGTGAGGATATCCACTTCAATCCTGCTTTTCTCTGGACCCTCTCTTGCTTAGGTCTTAGATTAGTGTAGATAAATCCCTCCCCTGACCCTGTGGTTTGTCCTTAGCTTGTAAGTGTAGAAACCCTTATTCCCATCCTTTATTATTGTTTCCCTCAAGTAAACTGTTATCAACTTTTGCCTTTTGCCTGCTGGTTCCATAGGCCCTTGCCTAGGTGGGCTGAGTGACTGTTGGGGCCTAACTGCCATTTCTGTTGACAGTTGTCTCCCTAGTAGTAAAACCTAATTTCCTTACCTTTTTTGGTCCTGTCATTTGCCATTCCTGCCACCCTCACACCCCATTGTGAACCCACAGATAATATTTAGTTAACTTCCCTCGTAATTCACTTTTAGAGCACACAGCCTGGTACATAGTAGGTACTTAATAAATGTTTAATGATTGATGGACTTGAATTTAGTTTATGAATCCTGATTTTGCTACTGATTAAGAGGTGCCTTTGGCAAATTTTTCAGCCTTTCTGAGCCTGTTTCTTTATCTATAAAATAAAGGGTTCAACTAAATGAATTCTAGGGTCTAAATCTATAATAACCTTTTGCCTAGTCTTTTCCCTTATAATGCCTTTTTCTTACAAAATTGTCAATGACTAGAATCCCATTGTTCTCTGGCTATATGCCTTTTGAAATCTCACCCATCCTGCAAGATTCATCTCACATGCCAAATCCATAAATCTTTTACCATAAGAAATATTTTCCCTTCCTTTAACCTTATTTAACATTTTGTACCTCCCATCTTTTTATTCTATTCTTTTAATAGCCATAGTCATTCTGAAATTATTATGTAGATTTGTATGTTTGTATATGTTCTTTATCCATCCTTTATTCTAGGTTTTGGGAGAGGAATCCTATCTCATCTATTACTTTCCACTTAGTAGGTCAGATGGTTATTGAATGAATGAAGAAATGAATGATTATAAATAACTACTGAATGACTAGATGGATTTTCAAGATGAGGCAGAAAGGGCATCAGTGAGGAGAGATGCTAAATGGCAATAAAGCCTAGTTTCTAGTAGTTTGCATAAAAGAATAGGATTGAGACATAGGCATTTTGTAACTCATCAATTTCCCCTTTCAATCTGTCACTTTTCCCCTCATAATAGATAGGAGCCAACTCTTAAACAAACAAAAAGCATATAAAATAACTATTTTTGGAAAGTAGAGCAAATGAGGAATAGCAAAATGGTGTTTTCCCTTCTACAGTTTAAGTCTAGTGTTATGAAACTTAATTTAGCAAGCTTCTTGGTCATGGGATAAAACAAACAAACAAATAAACAGTATGAGGAGCTGACAGTTCTCGACCTGGAGCTTAAGGATGGAAGAAAAAGGAATATAACAAATACATATCTCTGTGTCATTTTGAGCTGAATTGCTGACACATATGATTTTTATATTTTTTAATCTTCCTATTTATAAGATGTATCAAGAAAAGAATACAATATTGCAAAATACATTCTGTCCCTTATTTGCAAAAAAAAATTGTCATTGAAAAATGGCCATGCACTTCAGGGCTTAATATGAAGTTTTCTTGAAAACAAAGAAGCAAAATGGTTCATGGTTGTTTTACTATCATTGATAATAGTAATAATTGGCTTACTATTTATTTATGGAATTTAATATATATCAAATACTATAATAATCATAAAATTATAAAATAGAATCATTCTATGTCTTTAAGGGGACAGGGAACATAATATCAAATTTTCTCAATGGGGCATATTTATTTTTCTTAGTTGTTTTTCTTTTGTTAAGTATAGGAGAGGTATCTGTTTATCTTGGTTTTATTTGGGAAGGTGTATCACTCACTGTTCCATTTATCTCATATTAACCTTGGGAATAATTTAGATGGATGAGATTTGGCATATGAAAGGAAACTTAGTTAATGTATATTTAGAATGATAAGGCATTTGAGAGTTGTGAAGAGAAAGGTTTTTCATATGTAGATGGCAATGTGGAAAAGTGAAATTTGCTTTAGTAAAATAGTCATAAGAAAACATGACTGAAGAAAAGTGATTGATTTATTGTATGAATTTTTTTGACAATGTGTCATTCTTTAGTGATAGCAACGTGGAGATTAAAGAGAGGACAAGAAAGAAAAGAGCATGACTGTACAGAACACTGTACAGAACAATTTAGAAAGACACAGTCCTGTTCTCTTCCTGTAATCTAACTTACAAATCACCAATTTCTTTGTAAAATATGACTATAACACATGTGTGTTTTCTGGGTGGATTTTCCAGAGTTTAAAGGGGGTAGAACAAATTTCTCAATAAGACTGGTACAATCTGCCTGGTAGACAAGTGGCAATTCTAGGAATCAGTCATTTTAAGTTGGTGCAAAATAAATAGAAAATTACTAATTACTAATAGCTTTAGATTAAAATAGATATTATGCAATCAAGATATCAAGGGAAACCTGATTCAAAATATTACTGTAATGATTAGGAGAGCTCTAATTGGGAAGCTAGTGATAAAGCTTATAATTGTGGAATTATTGACTAATATGACAAGGGAAATTTGCTTGTCCAAATGATTTCACATTAGTGACAGTAAAAGTGAATGGCAGTAGACTTTTTTTTCTGGACAAGAATTTCAAAATGGAAACAGAGGGAAATAGTAATGAATGCAAAGTTTGTGTCATTTCAGAAATCACTAATTTCATGTAGAAAAGAAAATAAGGTAGTCAACTACATAGTCATTTTCATTTAAGGTGGTAAATGAAAAATATCAAGAAATGTTAACAAGAGATTGGGATGAACCATTCTGGAAGGCAATTTGGAACTATGCCCAAAGGGCTTTAAAGACCACCTGCCCTTTGATCCAGCAATACCACTCCTACATTTGTACCCTGAATAGACAATAAGGAAAAATACATGTACAAAAATATTTATAGCCATGCTCTTCATAGTGGCAAAAAATTGGAAAATTGAGGGAGTTTCCCTCAATTAGGGGATGGCTAAACAAAGTGTGGTATCTGATGATGATGGAATACTATTGTGCTGAAAGAAATTACTAACTGGAAGAATTCTATGTGAACTGGAAAGAATTCTAGGAATTGATGCAGAGCAAAAGGAGCATATCTAGGAGAATACACAGAGAGGAATACACCAATGCACAACCAAATGTAATGGACCTCTTTACTAGCATCAATCCAGGACAACCTAAAGGGACTCATGAGAAAGAATGCTATTCACATCCAGAGAAAGAATTGTGGGAATAGAAATTCAGAAGAAAAACATATGATTGATCACATAGTTTGATGGGGATATGATTGGGTATTTTGACTTTAAATGATCACTCAATTGCAAATATTAATAATACGGAAATAGATTTTGAACAATGAAATGTGTATAACCAAATGGAATTGCTCATTGGCTATGGGAAGGGGGAAGGAGGAAAGGAGGGGAAGAACATGAATCATGTAACCATGGAAAATATTGTTAATTAATTAATTAATTTTAAAAATCTAAGTTAAACTGAAAAAAGAGAATGGGATGATTTGAATAACTTATATATGTCTTTTTCTTAGTACCTTGTTGGTTATCACACCTGGCTAGTACGTAGTCTTAATACAGTCAAAGTCACAAATTTAAAGTCTGCAGAAAATTTTGCCTTGTTCCAAAGGTATTTATGCAACTTTATTTAACTGGCTTCCATTTAGGATGGTCTAACATTTCTGCAGTAAAGGCTTGCTGAGTACTTTTCAGGGCTCCTCATCCACCTTTGTTGTCCACCTTTCACCTAACCCATCTGTACCTCTATGAAGCTATGGCCACATCCCAGTAAAGCCATTTTAAAGGCCAGGATAAACCAGGTTGAGGGTAACAGACAGACCTGAAGTCCATCCCTGAGTTAGGGGGGATGTCTACCCCAAGCATGTTAAGACTTCCTCAATAGAATTGATCAAATGAAAACAATTCACTCCAACAGCCATAAAACTAAAGCAGGCACTGAGCAGAGCCTTGAGCTCAAAGAGGCATCAAAGATTCCAAGATCATTCAATGCATTGTGGGCTATCACCAGTCATATTTATGTCTATTCTGCCACTAGATTTCAATGACTCTGGAAGAGAATAAAGCTGATTGTGTAAATTGACCTTACTTTAACACAATTCACTAATCATTCAATGTATTACATTCATAATATCATTGGTCCTCTTCAAAAATGAAGGACAAATAGCAACAACAATATGAAACTTTATTGCTTGTGGTAAGGGAGGATGTAGAACAGTGTTCCAGACTTATAATTTTATCAGTGTATGTAGGGAACTCCATATGTGGAAACACACCAAACATCTGCCTCTAGTAAAGCTCTTCAGCTTCTGGATTGGAAGACCATTCCTGATTGGAACGAGTTATTTATAGCTAATCCAATACAGAATAACCATCCTACTCCTGTATAGACTTCATTGTATGAGCTATTGCCAGTTTATCTTCTTTTCCATTCTTCATGCTTTTTATCTCCCTGTATGAGAATAATATTGAAATTAAAACCATCATTGCTGGAATGGACATATCAATTAATTCTCCTGTGGCTGTTCACTGTACCCTTGACTTCCCAGTACAAAATACCTATCCCTGACCACTAATACCTTATGGACATTTACTTCTTTTATAGACTGTAATCTCCTTGAAGGAATGAATAGTATTTCTTTTGGAATTTGAAACTCTGATGCTTAGTATGCATGTGGCATGTAATAAGCACTTCATAATTTTCCTTAAAACACTTACCTTTTCTCTTTGAAAGGATAGGAAGTATTGATTCCAAGGCAGATGAGATAAAAGAGATGGACAATTAAAGTTTAGTGACTTAGGGGCAGCTGGGTAGCTCAGTGGATTGAGAGTCAGGCCTAGAGACAGGAGGTCCTGGGTTCAAATCTGGTCTCAGACACTTCCCAGCTATGTGACCCTGGACAAGTCACTTGATCCTCATTGCCCACGCTTACCACTCTTCCACCTAGGAGCCAATACACAGAAGTTAAGGGTTTAAAAAAAGTTTAGTGACTTGTCCAGGGTCATATATCTAAATCAAGATTTGAACACAGGTCCTTCTGACTCTAGGTTTGGCACTCTCTCCACTGTGCTATCTAGAAGTCTCTAATTGCTACTTTATTAGGAATTTTCTCATATATTTATTCACATGTCAATTTGTGCATAACTTAAAGGGTGGAATAGACATCTGAGACACTGAGGTGCACATGATTATATGGCAGTATGGGAGTAGGGCAGGTCTTGAATACATTTCTTCTTCATTCTACAACTAGTTTTCCTTTCTCTCATATGCAATACATATAATTCTATATAGGCAGTTTGGTGTCTAAACAGATAGAGGGCTGGATTTATAATCAGGAGGACATCATTTCATATCTTTCCTTAGACACACGCTGTATGACTTAGGCTAGTCACTTAATCTTCCTCCATTCCGGTTTCCCTTAAAATGGAAGGTCAAATGAGATCATATGTCTAAGGAGCATTTAAAGAACACTAAAAGCAAAATAGGAATATTAGCTATTTTATATGAATTTTATCTGCTAACACTATGCTGCCATTTACACAAAATAGGCTGCAACAAAGAGACCCTCCTGTTAGTAATCATCTTGGTAATGAAAAAAAGAAATTATCTTTCCTACTTTTTTTCTAATCTTCTTTGGACCATCCTCAGCTCTTTTTAAATTACTAAACACAGTTTCAGAGAATAGTTCCAACAAAATAATATTGAGAAACATTTCTTTGGACCACTGATGAAAATTATGCCCTTAGCAAAAGAGGAGTGTATTCGCTCCGAGTTGATGGAGAATAAAACAGATGCCAACAGCAGTTGTGCAGATGGTCTGTACCACTGAAAGTTCACCACCTAACAACACTGAATACTGCTTTTTAGGCACTAAAACTGTGATTCTGGGACATTGATTTTAAGATAATCATTTACTAGGGTTATATTAGTTCTCTTACTAATTCTAATTTCTTGGGACTATAGAAATTCTGTACCATACTTTTTTTTCTTTTTTGTAAGATCATTTGAATGTTGTCCATGTTATATTTGAACTGATATCAAGGCTAAATACTATAGGAATACAAGACATTTTAGGAATTTTAACCCTAAATAAATCCTTCAGCTTAAACATATCGAAATATTTTCTGGACACTTTTTCATTCCTTAATTTTGTCTATATTAAAATTTAAATCTCTCAAAAAAAGTTTAGTTTCTAATGTGTTTCTGTTTTTGTGTTCCATAAAGCCAATTAATCTATAAACATCTTTTCTTGGAACCAATCCATATTATTGATTCTTTTTTCAGAGGATCATAGATTTTATTTTTTAAATTGTATTTATTTTTAAATATTTTTCCATGGTCATACAATTCATTATCTCTCCCTCCCCACTCCTGGAGCTGACAAGCAATTCTACTGGGTTTTAAAAGTATTATCACTTAATTGTGCGCAAAGGAATAATGAACTGGAGGAATTTCATGTGAACTGGAATGACCTCTAGGAATTGATGCAGAGTGAAAGAAGCAGAACCAGGAGAATATTATGCACAGAGACAGATACACTGCGGTAAAATTGAACATAATGGACTTCTCTACAAGGAACAATACAATGGTACAGAACAACTATGAGGGACCTATGAGAAAGAACGCTATCTATATTCAGAGGAAGAACTGTGGGAGTAGAAACACAGAACAAAAACAATTGCCTGATCACATGAGAGGAAGGGGTTATAATTAAGAATATTGACTCAAAATGATCACCCTAGCACAAATATCAATAATATGGAAATAGGTCTTAATCTATGGGATGGGGTGGGAGGAGAGAAGGGATAAAAAATGAATTGTATAATCATGGGAAAATGTTCAAAATTAATTAATTAAATAAAAATAAAAGTATTATCACTTGATACCTATTCCCATATTATTCATTAATTAATTTTCTTAATATCCCATAAAGATAATATTAATACCTTAATTTTGAATGTATTTGAAGTTTTTAATGTTTTCAAGTGAATTGTTACCCCTGGGATATACCAGGGATTCAAATGAATAAAGAGTTCCTTCCTTCAAGATTATATTTTTTAAATGAAGTCAAAGGCAATACATATACATAAGGGATTAATAGAGATGAGTATTTTGGACTGTGAAAGCAAAAACACAGTGAGTGGAATCACAAGACAATTAATTGATATTGCTATTCCAGGAATATTAATGTTAATTTAATTACTATTTCTATGCACAGAGGTGAAAAGGTAGAGAAGGAAAGAAAATAGATTAGAAATAACTTATCCAGTGAAGATAAGTAATAGCTTATCCAGTGAAATGGTGATAAGAATAAAAATATTAGATTATATAATAAGAATAATAAATAACAATTCACAGATTAGGAAAGAAACTAAATTTCAGAAAGATTAACTAGAAATAAGGTCTTGTGAAACACACCCCTTCTATCTACTACACATTACATTTTCTACTGTTAAAGGGATATATGTAAATGAATTCAGAGCTAAAATCAATTTAGTGTTTATCATATATTAACTATTATGCTAAGAACAAGGGATAAAGAAACCAAAATAGTACCTGCCTTCAAGGATTTAACATTGTAATGTGGAAGCTGAAAGACATAACATGTTATATATAATATGTATATATTACACATATATACATATAATATATACTGAGAAAGAGAAAGGGTAAAACAGAGACAGAGAGAGACTGAGATGAAGCATTACTTTCAAGGTATAGGAAGGAGAATCCAAACATAGAACACAGATATATAATTAAAAAGAATGCATAATGATATATTTCTAGAACTGTATTGATACCATATGGTCTAGTCATGTTAGATATTGCATTTGTAGAAGTGTCTTCAGACATATTTTAATATAAGCAGGGTACATCTGTGCTTCTTGGGGATGTGATTACCTTAGACAATATAGATAATGACATCTCCTGTCATTATTTACTTAATGGATGACCTCAATGGAAAATATGAGACTAAGAATGATAGTGCTGATTGCTCTCTGGAAACACTCTGACTTTGGAATTTGAATTAAGCAAACATGCCTGTTGTATGAGAGAATCTTATTTGAAAAGACTGCAATCTAGTATCATCAATAGTATCATCATAACCAATGTGACACCCATGTTTGTCACACATGTTACTTCATCATTTGAGTATATAATAAACAAACAGCACAATAATTGGAAAATATCATGCTGAAAAAGATTGCCATTAAGCTAATTCCAAAATTCTTCTTCCACCCTTTGAATTCAGGTAAGGATGATTTTAGTAGAGAGCTCCATGAAAGTGGGTATAGGCACTTAATTTACCATATAGCTTCTAGTCCTACATCCAATGGTCTCAAGTGAATCAGCCTGTTGCCTTCACTGCATATTCTTTTTTATCGCCTTTAAAACTATATCCTCTCCTTGCTAAATTATTTCCATTATGTTCATGGTTAAAGAGATCAAAGTGTATTATTTCATTGGGGTCTTAGAACCTAACTACTTGGGGAATGACCTGGTCATCTCTCATCTGCAATTAGGGGAATTCTTAGAAAACTGTCTCAAAAAGAACTGGGTCCTTCACTGAACCACAAGCTCAATATGAATCAAGCTCAATGAATCAAGTCAATATGATGTGCCTGTGGAAGTTGGGAATAGAATTGTAATCTCTATAATGTTTGATTTCATTCTGAAGAATACAGTTTAGGAAAAATATAGATAACCTAGAAAGTAACCAAAGGTAGACAACTTAGATTGCTTTTGAGGGTCTAAATTTATTCAAGGAGCACTGATTTCTTCTAGGTATAGGAATGAGTAAAATGCTTCACAAAGAGTAAGGAAAACCTGAGTTAAATTCTAACATACATAGTATTTTTGTGTCTTTTTAGAAAATGTTTTAAATTACTTTTTTAAAATGTTTTTCAAACAGACACATGCATATGTGTGTATAAACTTTTTAAAATTGAGTTCCAAATTGTTGGCTTCCTTTCCCTTCCCAATCCCTCAAGAAGGTAAGCAATATGATTATCAATTATGCTTGTGAAATTATGCAATTTTTTCATATTAGCCATATAGCAAAAGAAACATTGTATAAACACACATAAACACAAAAACAGTTGAGTGAAAAAAAAAGTACAGTTCACTTTGTACTCAGAGTTCATTGGTTTTCTCTTGTTAGATGGAGAGCATTTTTCATCATGATTACTTTGGAATTGTCTCTGGTTGTTGTCTAGATCAGGATAGCTAAGCCTTTCACAGATGGTCATTCAAATATTGCTGTTACTTTGCAAAATGTTCTTCTGGCTCTGTTCATTTTATTTTGCATGAGGTATGTGTCTCCCCAAGTTTCTTACTGAAGCTGTCTTACTCAATATTTCTTATCCCATAAAAGAATGCCATAAAATCATAAGCCAAAATTTGATCAGTCTTTTTCCAGTTAATTAAAATTCAATTACTTGTCTTTTTTTTTTGCTTCCACAAGAAAAAAAACTACATCTTTTCCACGTTCCACTTATTTACTTATGATATCTCACTTGAGGACTAAATGCTTTATCAATTTTGATCTTATCTTGGTATATGGTTTGAAATATTGGTCTATGCCTAGTTTCTGCTCAACTGCTTGCCAATTCTCAAAGGGTGAATACTTACCCCAACACCTAGAACTCTTGGTTTATCAAACACCAGATTTCTATGGTCACATACTACCATGTATTTTATATTTAATACATAGCACTGATTCACCATTGTCTTTTTAAAAACCAAATATCAGATTATTTTTCATGATTACTGCTGTGTAATATAATTTAAAATATTTCAACCTGATGTGCTTCCTTTCACATGTTTTCATTAATTTCCTTGATTTCTTTGACCTTTTGTTCTTCCAGATGAATTTTGTTATTTTTTATAGATTTTTAAAATTTGATTTTTAAAATCAAAAAAAATTTTTTAAGTTTAATTGGTTATGCTACTGAATAAGTAGATTTACAGTACAGATAATTTAAAAATATTTATTATATTGGTTTTTGTCAACCCAGGAGCAATAATTTTCCAATTATTTAGATCTTCCTGTTTTGGATAATTAAATTCAGATAGTCATTGGTTTTATCTTAGTAGGTAGACTCCTAAATATTTTATATTGTCTGCAGTTGTCTTAAGTGGAATTTCATTTTCTATCTCTAACTGCTGTGTTTTGTTAGTAATATGTAGAAATGCTATTGTTATGTGAGTTTATTTTATATCCTTCAACTTTAGTAAAGTTATTAATTATTTAAATTAATTGTAATTGAATCACTAGGATACTGAAAGTATACAATTATACCATCTATTAATAGTCTGTATGCTCAGTGTCTATTTTTGTATTTTCTTTTCTTTTTCTTTTCTTATTGTGATAGCTAGTAAAATATTGAATAATAAGGATAATAATGGACATCCTTGTTTCACCTTTGATCTTATTGGGAAGACAAAGTTTTTTGTTTGTTTGTTTTTTGTTTTCCCCATTGCAGATAATGCTTGCACTTGGTTTTAGATAGATATTGCATATGAATTTAAGGAAGGCTTATTGGTTCCTATGCTTTCTTGTGTTTATCTCTTCTAGCTTTCATCATCCTCTGTCTCTTATCTCCTCTTTTTGCTTCCCTGTGGAATAATAAAGATTATTATATCCGGTTGTGTGTGTGTGTATTTTTTCCTCTTTGAATCTATTTTGATTTAGATGAAAGATTCAACAGTCACCACCCACTATTTCTCTTCCAGTATAAAAAGCTCTTCCCTACATGCCACTTTTATGTGAGAAAACTGTCTCCATCCTAATGCTTCCTTACCCCAGCATACGATGGATTCCTCTTTTCTTACCCTTTCATTCTTTCGGGATATCATTCCAATGTAATTGACTCAATCCCATGCCCTCTGTCTAGTTAAACTCTTTTTCTGTCCTAACAATGATAAATTTCTTAGACTTTACATACCACTTTCTCAAACAGAAGTGTAAAGTTTACCCTTATTGAATCCTTTGTGATTACTCATTCACATTTATGTTTATTTGCTTCTCTTGACGTCATTTGAATATCAGATTTTCCATTCATCTAGGCCAGTGGTTCCCAAACTCTTTTGGCCTACCACCCCCTTTCCCCAAAAATATTACTTAGCCTGTTGGAAATTAATTTTTTTACATTTTAATAGCAATTAATAGGAAAGATAAATACACCTGTGTCCATCACCACCCATTTGGATCGCTGCAGCACCCATCAGGGGGTGGTACCGCCCACTTTGGGAATCACTGATCTAGGCTGTTTTCATCAGGAAGGTTTGAAAGTCCTTTCTGGTCCATTTTCTCTTATTGTACTATAATCTGTTTTTTCTAGGCAAGTTATTGTTCCTTAGAATTCTAGACTTTTTGCTTTATAGAATTTCATATTATAAGCCTTCTATGTTGTGGCATGGGTTGGTACTTTTTTTTTTTTTTTTTGGTTTGGTTTTGATTTCTTTAGTTTGGTTTGGTTTGGTATTTGCCAATTATTGAGTGATTCTGACTGTAGCACCCTGATATTTGATTTTTTTTCCTGCTTAAAAATTACCTCTTTGACTTCAGAGTTCTCAAATTTGGCTATTTTATTCCTGGGAGTATTCATTTTGGAATGTCTTTCTGGTTATAATCAGTGAATTTTTTAAATTTTAATTTCATTCTCAAGGTCTAGCATATTGTGTGGCTATTCCTTGGAATATGATGTCTAGGATCTTTCTTCTATAATATCTTTCAAGTAATCCAATTATTTTAAAATTATTTAAATTTTATTTATTTATTAAAATTTAAAAAAATCTCTAATCATATTATTCTGGTTGTTTCTTTTTTAAATGAGATATTTCACATTTTCATCTCCTTTTTTTATCCTTTTGTTAGTGTTTTATTATTTCTTGATGTTCCATGGGTCATTATCTTTCACTTCTCCAATTGTGAAGTTTAAGTTGCTATTTTCATCAGAAAGATTTTATAATACATTTTCCATGTGACCAATTCTACTTTTTAAGAAGTCATTTTTATCAATCAAATTATGTACCTCCTTTTACCATTTGGTCAATTCTTTGTTTTAACATTTTATTTTCTTTAGTATTTTTGTCCCTTATCTACCAAATTTTATTTATTTATGAATGTTTTTCCCTTTACTTTTATTTTTTAATTATTTTTTCCTTCTAACATTGCTTTGATTTTGGAAACAAAACATTTTTAGGTCTTCCAGTAATTTTTAAAGAGCTTATGAGAATATATAATGTTTTATTTTTCTCTTTTGGAGTTCTGCTCATAGATCTTTTGACTTCATTTTCTTTTTCTCAATTTGTGCCTTGATCTTTCCTGACACCATGGTAGATTTTTATTATTGTAGTTTTATTTTGTTCTGTTTTGCTTTTTAATCACTTCCCCACTTTCTTTCTTAATTTTTAATTTATGTTAAGGTTTGGCTGGCTTCTGTTATAGATAACTTCTGGACAAAGATGGAGAACAGCTTGAGTGACAGATCATCAGTTATAGAACTTGGAATTTACCCAGATGGCATGAGCCAAGAACAAAAGACAGTTGGGACCACCTCTATAAAAGCCCAGGGACTCAGCCATTCTGGGTCTCAATCTTGAGAAGGGAATTTCTGGAAGCAGTGGGTGATGTCGGACGGGTAGGCCAATAGACCTGCATATCCAGTATGCATACCTTATTGCCACTAGAGGTTCATTCATCTGTTACTAATAGAGCTGAGAGATAACAACCACACAGCTGCCAAGAAGAACATCACTGCCCCTTCCTTTCCTTTGTTCTAGGTCAGGGCTGGGTCTGATCAGGGTCCGCGAGGTGGAGAAGAATCTCCAGCCAAATACTAATCTGATGCTCATTGTGTTAGATTTCTTTAACTCTATAGAAATAGTATAGACATTCCCAACACCTCTTTCCTTATCCTAAATCCTAACCCTTTGGAGCCAAAGCATTAAACCCTGTTTCAAATTTGTTTCAAGTGAAGGCTGGCATTCATTCAGGAGGTAAGCAAATAGCCACAGCAAAAGGGGAAAGGGATTACCAGCATCTCAATCAGTTAGAGTTGTCTATTCAATATCAATAACTAGCCCATTACCAATCTTTATCATTTAACTTAACCCCAAGCCTAGGAACCTGAAGGGCTGTTGAACAATATATACAACTTCTCCCTCAATAACTTTGGCTTGGGCACTGTTAGTGGGTAAGGTTCTTAACTGAGTTGATCATCCATAAGCCCTGGTGGTTACCAGCACACCTTGGTGGGTACACAGGCATCACTGTCCCACTTTACCACCTGAGGACCTTGGGCCAGTTTATCAGGCCCAGCTTATAGAAGTACCTTCCTGTCTATCCTTCTTCCAAGTATCAGAGATACCCACATTTTAAATAACACTTCCTGGTTTGGGGAGGGAGAGTCACTCTCAGTTAGAGTTAATATTGAATACTTTAAGTATTATTTTTATAAAGTTTCTTATCTGACAAAATAGAACCCATGGCTAAGTTTTCTACCTGCTCAAAATGCCTGCTCCTCCGAAGCTGCAACAGGAAGGAAAAATAGAGCTAGACACAGAATTCCACCTAATTTATATCCTGTCTACATCGGGTTCAGGGAATTGTAGTTTTGCTGGGGATCTCAGCCCTATTGGGGATCTTAGTTTTTAGGGTAACATATTCCAATTTCACATCTCGCAAACTTTAGTGTTTTTTTATATTGTTGTTTTTAGAGTTAATTATGGTCATTCATAAGTTTTTGATGCTATCACGTTGATGTGATCTGGTGAGAGGTAGAGTGATTTCTTACTTCATCTGTGGTCTGGTTCTTACATAGTAGGTATCCCAATGTCTATGAATTTCAAGTACTATTGCTCCCAAGTACTCTGCTCCATTAGATCTAGAAGTGATTCTACTTCTTAGGACCTCAGCTCCTGTTCTCCCTTAACCAAATATGTCCTTCATTTGATCTTGAACTGTTATCCAGAAATGAGTATAGGCACTTGATTTACCATATAGTTTCTAGTCCTACATCCAGTACTAGAATAACTTTCCTCTGTAATTTATTTCTAACTAGTTGCTAGTTCCTCTTACTGTCACTATTGTGAGAGTTCTCAAAACTGCTGCTTCTATTTCCACCTTCTAGTTCCACCACTGATTTTGCAACTATGTGAGCCCTGAGGCTAATATCTACTCTCATGTCATCGATCTCTCCTTACAATCTGCTAAATTATTTTGGACTAAAATGTCTTACTCTGACATTTTGTTGATTCTGTCTCTTTAGATTTCAATTTGAGCCATTATTTTAAAGTTGTTTGGAGGTGAATATTTTAAGGGGTGAACAGAGTGTTTTCTCTACATGACCATCTTGACTCTGCTCCTGGAAGTCCTCTCTGTGTGTCTTTGTTAAGGACTTTGTCTCCATATCATATAAGAAAAGGTAGAAATTACTATGCAAGCTTAGCCCAGAGAAGAAATCTCTCAGAGAAAGATTAAAGAAAGATAAAGTAATTGGGACAAGATGTGTTCCTTTGATTAAAAAGGGTAGAATTTAGGACAATGTATAGGAGTTATGAATAGGCAAGTCTACAGTTGATTATAGAAGATAAAACAAAACTTCCTAATATTTAGAGATGTCTAAAAGTGGAATAAGTGGCCTTGGGAGATAGTGGGCTCTCCTGATTAGAAATTTTTAAGGATAAGCTGGGCATGTGTAGTATATAATCATTTGATTATGGATTAGACTATATGGCAATATAGGTCACATTGACCTCTTAAATTCTCTGAATAGGAGAAGGATGTGGCAAGCTTGATTCTCTCCTTGAAAAATGAAAAATATGAGGACACCAAATAACTCATAAAATTCCAAAGATAGGGAGGAGAAAATTTATTTCTTTCATTTCCTTTGTAGGTATTTAGAGACCCATTCAACATTTTTTCTCTTAGATTTAGGGAAATATTTTTCTGAGAATTATTAATCTTAGTAGACACAATCAACATAAGGATTCTGTTGTTTCCTGATACTCATTCCATCCTGGGCTATGCAGCCATGATAAAATTTCTGTGCAGTGTATTGTTATATTAAGTTTTTCAAGAGAGTTCCATCTTTAGTATGATAAGAAATTATATGGGTGATGTTAGCATTACCCTTTGTAGAACAGAACACAAAGTATTTTTCTGAGAGCTACAAGCATGAAACCTGTTTTCTTACTCCTCTCACCCAATTTTATCTGTGCCCTTGAACCTAATTCAGTTCAGCTCTGAAAAAACTGAGTGACAGAAACATGAGAAAAAGATGAAAAGCAGATGAAGAATAGCATAGGAAGTGAAATTTTGTCTAGACATTGTATTTACATTAGGATATCTAAAGAAGTGCCCTGAGTAGCCTTTCAGATTAGAACCCTTCAAACTAATATTAACAGATAAATAGTTAATCACTTCCTTAAATGAAAACCCATTAGTTAAGCATTCTAAAGTTAACTACTATTTTCAAATTTCTTCTAAATTACAATACTTTCATAGTAATGATTATGTTTCATTGCTGATCAGTTAGGAGGACCACTTAATAGACAAAACATGTTACATGATCATGTGTAACATTTAATATCTTTGAATTTCCAGTTCAAGAAAGGTTTTCATTTCCATTGCAATAGAGGATATTTCTTACACAAAATGAAAGTATACTTTATACAACTTTAACCCCTAACATCTTTTATTTTCACAATGCTGCCATTCTTATATATCTCACCTATAGGGGTATTCAATTAAGCTAGCCAATCTACAAGGCTAACTTGAAATATTAGAATGCCAAAATGAGAAGAAAACTTGGAAATGAGAGTCAAGATCTACTCAGGATGTTTTTAGCATGAAGATGAGGCTATTTTCTCCAAAAAGGGTACAATGAATATGTCATTAAGACATAACTTGTCCCAGAAACTAAGGCCTATACTGCCAATATTGCCTTCTGCTTTTTTTTTTTAAGTGGCTCAAAAGGTCCAGCCAAGGAACTGGTACAAGTAGTACTCTTTAAACTTTTTTGAGTTACAATATATTTTTAATCTTACCTAGAAAATAATATATTAAAAAGTATATGTATATATAGAAGTCATTAAAGTAATAAATTATAACAAATATGTTTATCTAAGAGAAACAAATTCTCACATTTACTGTATCTAAAAATCTATGTCTCATTCTCTTCTGGTTTTCTTTCTTCCTTTCTACATTTTCACTCTCCCCAAGAGAGGTAATATGTTATAGATTGTGCACATATTAATATACAATGAATATTTCCTTATTTATTATATTATGAAACAAAGTATTTATTTCTCATACTAAAGAAAAATCATGGAAGTGAAAAGTGAAGAATGATATGTTTCAATATGCATTGTCTCTGTTCTTTCTGTGGTGGTTGATATCCTTTTTTCATCATCACTACCTTGCAGTTGTCCTGAAACACTGCCTTATGGAAAATAGTAAAATTATTCAGGTATGTTATATACTGTTGTATCAGCACGTATTATTATTATTGTCTATAATTATCTCCTGGTTCTTCTTACTTCATTTTGCAACACTTCATATAAATCCTTCCAGTTTTTTTGTGATCATCATATTTACCATTTTTATGGCATAATAATATTCTACTAAAATCATATACCACAATTTGTTCATTCACTACTCAGCTGATGGACATCATTTCAGTTTCTCCTTCTTTATCACCAGAAAAACTACTATGAATATTTTAGAATATATAGATTCTTTTGCTTTTTCCTTGACCTCCTTAAGAAATAAATCTGAGTGTGGCATTATTGAGTGAAATAGTATACAGAGTTTTATAACTGTCAATATAACCCCAGATTGCTCCCCAAACTGACTAGATCAGTTCAAGATTTCACCAAAAAAATTTTAGTACCCCATTTTCCCACATCCTCTGCAACATTTATCATTTTGTCCTTTTGTCATTTTAGACAAACTGATAGGTGTGAGATATCTCAGAGCTGTTTTGATTTACATTTCTATAATCAATAATGATTTAGAAGTTGTGATATAGTTTTATAAAGCTTTGATTTTTTATCCAAAACACATCCATTCATATTTTTTACTCTTTATCAATCGTAATGAATTATTTTCTGTTATGTGAGTCCATATCCTTTTCTTTAGCTCCATTCTCCAGAGCGGTGAGGGGAGTTGTGATGATCTGAACCAATTATATATTCTTGTTTATCATTTTATCCACTCTCTTGGTAAATAAACTTTTTTTAAGCTTGGGACTTGAGTTTGAAATACAAGGTATGCTTATATCAGTCCTCGACCAGAATGCAGTATAATTTTATGGAAATAAGACAGAACAAGCATGCAATGATCTGTTTTTTTGTGCATATTTTGTAACTATAGAGAAGTCACTCAACTTTTTTGAATCCTTGGTTTTTCAAACTATAAAATAGGGATATTAATACCCTTTGAAACTCAGAAAACAGTTAAAAGGAAAAAAAATTAAGAAAATATCATATATATCCAATCTGAGATCTGCCTTTAACCAACAGGGCAATATAGACATTGAAAGGATCCATAGATCACCCACTACACTAGACCCAGAAAGGACAACACCAAGGAAAATAATAGCCAAATTCAAGAGCTTCCAAGTAAAAGAAAAAAATCTTACAAGAAGCCAGAAAGAGACAATTCAAATATCAAGGAGCACCAATCAGGATCACACAGGATCTGGCAGCCTCCACACTAAAAGACCTCAAGGCTTGGAATATGATATTCAGAAAGGCAAGAGAGCTGGGCCTTCAAAACACAGATCAACTACCCATCAAAACTGACTTTATACATCCAGGAGAAAGTATGAGCATTCAACAAAATTGAAGATTTCCAAGTATTTGCACAGAAGAGAACAGGACTAAAAAGAAAGTTTGATATCCAACCACAAAAATCAGGAGAAATATGAAAAGGTAAATAAAAAACAGAGGGGAAAGAAAGAAAACTCATATTTTTTTTAAATTTGCCTCTTTAAGGGCTTCAATAAGATCTAATTATCTGTATTCCTTTGTGGAGAAATGATATGTATAATTCTCTGTAGTGAACTCTATTCACTATTATACTATTTACTATAAAAGCAATCAGAAGAATAATTCATAGGGAGAGGGTGGAATAATAAGTGGTCTAAGATGACATGGGGGGTGGAAAAGAGGGGGGTGAATAGTAGGGGATACCAAGAGAAACTTGAGTGAATAAGAAATATAGGATATTCTATTAAACACAAAGAGGGCATGGGAAGGGGAGGGGACAAATACTAGTATAAGAAGGAGAGGAAGAGAGCGTTAAGAGGTAATATTTAAACCTTACTCTCAGTGTAATCAACCCTAAGAGAGAAAAGAATCTACATTATCCATTGGGATAAAAAACTCTATCTAACCCTACTGGGAAAGTCAGAAGGGATAAACCAAGGGGAGCAAGGGAGTGGGGAGGTCAAAAAAAAGTAGGGGAGAAGAATGGGGAGGGCATTTATTAGGCCTTTAAAAACAAAAAGAGGGAAATAACAAGGAAGGGGATAGAAAGGGAAGTTAATCAAAGGAGGGATAAGGGATACCACCTTAAAGCAAATGACTGGTTTAAAAAAAATAGTGTAAGAAGAAGGGGTGGGACAAGGGGAGTATACAAAAGTGTCAGTGAATGCACAACTGATAATTATAACTCTGAATGTGAATGGGATGAACTCGCTCGTAAAAAGGAAGCAAATAGCAGAGTGGATTAGAAACCAAAATCCTACCATATGTTGTCTACAAGAAACACATATGAGGCAGGTGGACATACACAAGTTTAAGGTCAAGGGCTTGAGCAAAATCTTTTAGACGTCATCTGAGAAAAAGAAGGCAGGAGTGGCTATTATGATTTCTGACAAAGCCAAAGTAAAATAGATATGATTAAAAAATATAGGGAAGGTCATTACATCCTGATTAAAGGAAGTATAAAAAATGAGGAAATAACACTTCTCAATATGTATACACCAAGTGGTATAGCATCCAAATTCATAAAGGAGAAACTGGCAGAGCTCAAGAAGGAAATAGATAGTAAAACCATAATAGTGGGTGATCTAAATACTCCTCTTTCAGATCTAGATAAATCAAATCAAAAAATAAATAAGAAAGAGTTAAGAGAGGTTAATGAAGTCCTAGAAAAATTAGATTTAATTGATAAGTGGAGAAAAATAAATAGGGACAAAAAGGAATCCACCTTCTTTTCAGCTACACATGGTACATTCACAACGATTGACCATGTAATAGGGCATAGAAACAGTGCAAACAAATGCAAAAGAGCAGAAATAATAAATGTAACTTTCTCAGATCATAATGCTATAAAAATAATAATTAGTAAGGGCACATTGACAGGCAAACCAAAAACCAATTGGAAATTAAACAATATAATTGTCCAAAACCAATTAGTCAAAGAAGAAATCATAGAAACTATCAACAATTTCATTGAAGACAATGGCAATGATGAGATATCATACCAAACTCTGTGGGATGCAACCAAGGCAGTACTCAGGGGGAAATTTCTATCCTTAAGTGCATATATTAACAAATTAAGGAGGGCAGAGATTAATGAATTGGGCATGCAACTCAAAAAACTACAAAGCCAGCAAATTAAAAAACCCCAGATGAAAATTAAATTAGAAATACTAAAAACCAAGGGAGAAATTAATAAAATCGAAAGTAAAAGAACTATTGAATTAAAAAATAAGACTGGAAGCTGGTATTTTGAAAAAAAATATAAAATAGACAAAGTACTGGTCAATCTAATAAAAAAAAGGAAAGAAGAAAACCAAATTGACAGTATCAAAGATGAAAAGGGAGACCTCACCTCTAATGAAGGGGAAATTAAGGCAATCATTAAAAACTATTTCACCCAATTATATGGCAACAAATACAACAATTTAGGAGATATGGATGAATATTTACAAAAATATAAATTGCCTAGATTAACAGCAGAAGAAATAGAATACCTAAATAATCCCATATCAGAAAGAGAAATTGAACAAGTCATCAAAGAACTCCCTAAGAAAAAATCAACAGGACCTGATGGATTCACAAGTGAATTCTATCAGACATTCAAAGAGCAACTAATCCCAATACTATACAAATTATTTGATATGATAAGCAAAGAAGGAGTCCTACCAAATTCCTTTTATGACACAAATATGGTACTGATTCCAAAGCCAGGGAGATCAAAAACAGAGAAATAAACCTATTGACCATTCTCCTTAATGAACATAGATGCAAAAATCTTAAATAGAATACAAGCAAAGAGACTCCAGCAAGTAATAAAGAAGATCATCCACCATGATCAGGTGGGATTTATACCAGGAATGCAAGGATGGTTCAACACTAGGAAAACCATCCACATAATTGACCATATCAACAGTCTAACAAACAAAAATCACATGATTATCTCAATAGATGCTGAAAAAGCCTTTGACAAAATACAGTGTCCATTCCTATTGAAAACATTGAAAAGTATAGGAATAGAAGGACCTTTCCTAAAAATAATAAACAGTATATACCTAAAACCATCAACAAGCATCATATGCAATGGGGATAAATTAGAAGCCTTCCCAATAAGATCAGGAGCGAAACAAGGATGCCCATTATCACCTCTATTATTCAACATAGTACTAGAAACACTAGCAGTAGCAATTAGAGAAGAAAAAGAAATTGAAGGTATCAAAATAGGCAATGAGGAGACTAAGCTATCACTCTTTGCAGATGATATGATGGTATACTGAAAAAATCCTAGAGAATCAACTAAGAAGCTGGTAGAAATAATCAACAACTTTAGCAAAGTTGCAGGATACAAAATAAATGCACATAAATCATCAGCATTTCTATATATTTCCAACACATTAGAGCAGCAAGAGGTAGAAAGAGACACACCATTTAAACTCACCCTAGATAATATAAAATACTTGGCAATCTATCTAACAAAACAAACACAGGAATTTTAGGAAAACAACTACAAAATACTTTCCAAACAAATAAAACTGGATCTCAACAATTGGAAAACCATTGATTGCTCATGGGTAGGACGAGTTAACATAATAAAAATGACCATTCTACCCAAATTAATTTACCTATTTAGTGCCATACCTATCAAATTACTAAAAAACGTATTTACTGAATTAGGAAATACTATAACAAATTTCATTTGGAATAACAAAAGATCAAGAATATCAAGGGAAATAATGAAGAAAAATATGAAGGAAGGGGGCCTAGCAGTACCAGATATTAAAATATACTATAAAGCAGCAGTCATCAAAACAATATGGTACTGGCTAAGAGACTGAAGGGAGGATCAGTGGAATAGACTTGGTGTTAATGACATCCGCAAGCCAGTGTATGATAAACCCAAAGAACCCAACTTTTGGAACATGAATCCACTATTTGACAAAAACTGCTGGGAAATTTGGAAAATAATATGGGTGAGATTAGGTTTAGATCAACATCTCACACCCTACACAAGATAAATTCAGAATGAGTGAATGACTTGAATATAAAGAGGGAAACTATAAATAAGTTAAGTGAACACAAAATAGTATACCTGTCAGATCTCTGGGAAAGGAAAGTTTTTAAAACCAAGTAAGAGTTAGAGAAAATTACAAAATGTAAATTAAATGGTTTTGATTATATTAAGCTAAAAAGCTTTCGTACAAACCAAAACAATGTAGTCAAAATCAGAAGGGAAACAACAAATTGGGAAAAACATCTTTATAACAAAAAAACTCTGACAGGGGTCTAATTACTCAAATATACAAGGAGTTAAATCAATTGTGTAAAAAATCAAGCCATTCCCCAATTGATAAATGGGCAAGAGACATGAATAGGCAATTTTCAGGTAAATAAATCAAAAATATCAATAAGCACATGAGAAAGTGTTCTAAATCTCTAATAATTAGAGAAATGCAAATCAAAACAATTCTGAGGTATCACCTCACACCTAGCAGATTGGCTAAAATGAAAGAAAGGGAGAGTAATGAATGCTGGAGGGGATGTGGCAAAATTGGGACATTAATGCATTGCTGGTGGAGTTGTGAACTGATCCAACCATTCTGGATGACAATTTGGAACTATGCTCAAAGGGCTATAAAAGACTGCCTGCCCTTTGATTCAGCCATACCATTGTTGGGTTTGTACCCCAAAGAGATCATAGATAAACAGACCTGTACGAAAATATTTATAGCTGTGCTTTTTGTGGTGGCAAAGAACTGGAAAGGGAGGGTATGTCCTTCAATTGGGGAATGGCTGAACAAATTGTGGTATATGCTGGTGATGGAATACTATTGTGCTAAAAAGGATAATAAACTGGAGGAGTTCCAGGTGAACTGGAAAGACCTCCAGGAACTGATGCGGAGTGAAAGGAGCAGAGCCAGAAGAACATTGTACACTGAGACTGATATACTGTGGTAAAATCGAATGTAATGGACTTCTCTACCAGCAACAATGCAATGACACAAGATAGCTCTGAGGGATTTATGGAAAGGAACGCTACCCACATTCAGAGGAAGATCTGCAGGAGAGGAAACATAGAAGATAAACAATTGCTTGAACGCATGGGCTGAGGCGGACATGATTGGGGATGTGGACTCGAAACTACCACACCAATGCAACTAACAACAATTTGGAAATAGGTTTTGATCAATGACACATGTTAAAACCAGTGGAAATATGCATCAGCCGTGTGTGGAGGGGAGCGGGGGGGAAGGGTAAAGTAGGAGCATAAATCATGTAACCATGTTAAAAATGAATATTAATAAAAGTTTAAAAAATAAAAAAGTAAATACTAACATCTAATTGTGCCACCTTCATTCAATTATTTATGATTTTTTAACTTCAACTTCCTCATCTGAAAAAAGAGAGGTATCGATATGGAGCATAGGATTTAGAATTAGGAGAGATCTTAGAGGTCATGTAGTTAAACATCCTCATTTTACAGATATGAAATTCTAGTCCCAAACAGGTTATAGGATGTTCTCCAAATCACACAAATTGAGAATAATGAAGCTGGAAAATGAATCCAGCTTCAATAAATACAAGTATAATCAATCAATCAAAAGCCCTTTATGAAACACCTATTATGTGTCCTTGCTAATGAAATAATCCCCTCCAAAAAAGAATTTACATTCTTACATAGGAGATGACAAGGATATAAGTATTTCCTTTATATGATGTTGCTCTAAATTTCACATAAGATGTTTTAAAACACTGAAACTATATGTCTACCTTCTGGGAATATCATGTTTTCTTCCCTGAAGTTTCACTTTAAAATGATGGTTATTCATTAAATGTCTATTGAAAACCTTTTATGGATATGGTTCCAAAGAACAATAAAGTTTCAAGCTTTAACAAATTCATTTTAATTCCCATAGGTTTTCTTCAACAGAGAGGTTTCCATGAATACATAAAGATCATGCATTATTCTATCAGATGCAACCACAGAAATAACTTTCTTTAATAGTTCTCTGAAATGTCTTTTAAAATGCAAGCACATGAATCAGGATGTAAGCTTACTGAAAGTTGTTCTTTTCTTTTTTATTCTTTGTACTTGTAGTCTTGATCTCTAACATATAATAGTTGCTTAATAAATACTCTTTGATTGCTGATTACACAATTCAGCATTGCCCTGGAAATGATGAAGTATTTGAAGATCCAGAGGAAGGCCTTCAGTGAGTTAGATATCTTCTTTTATAGACAACTCGTGGAAAAACATGAAAGTCTCAAAAAGGTAATAAGTTAAAGTATTCAACATAAGAGAAGAGAATGCTTTTGCTATATGAATAAAAGATTCATTTAACAATGAGTGTGGCTTACACGTATATAAATTACAGAATACATATTTATGATTACTATTTTTGAAGGGACAGAATTGATTATTGTGTTTTTTTCAACATAAGACTGATTTTTTTTGCCAAAATATTTACATCTCTCATTGAACACAATTTAATTTTCTCTGTTACCATCTTCATTGCCCAAAATTCTGATTTTTTCTGACAATACCAATGCACTAAAAAATGACTGAAGAGATCAGAGATTGAACAAGGTCTTTCCTGATGGTCAACAATTAAATATTATTTTAATAATTGATTTAATGTAATTCAACAAGTATACATCAAGAACTTTATTTGGAAGACATTGTATGATATATTGGAGATATTTAAAAAATGGAAACAGTTGTGTTATCAAGGATTTTACATTATGCTAGCTAATAATACTGGATTCCATAGAACTCTTTTTTTAATCAAAGGGAAATTAAATATTTCTTGCTTTGAGTTATGAATATATAGATATATTTCTTCATTAAATCAAAAGCTTAATTATTAGTCATTTTAATAATAACAATAGTTAGTTTAGCTAAGCACATCTTCATTTTCTTCACAAATGCTGCTGTTACCTGTGTAATTTTTCTTACCTTTTTAATTTTCTGTTTCAACTACTGATAAAAACTACTCATAAAAACAATAACTGTTTCATAACGTTTTTCAATTCAGATGCTCTTTCCTCATCCCATTACCCAGGGGTGGTAAATAGTCTGATAAATGTTATATCAGTGCTTCCATATGATACATATTTCCATATTCCTAATATCATGAAAGAAGATACATATCACATATAGGATAAACAACTCAAGAAATAAACAAAGTGAAAGATGATATGCTTTATTTGTAATCAGACTTGAACACTTCCTTTTTTGGCTGTGGATAATATTTTTTTTCACATGAGTTTTTGGGATATCTTAGAATCTTGTTTTGCTCATAATAATTTAGCCCTTCACAGTTGATCAGAATACACTATTTTTGTTTTTATATATGACATTTTCCAGTTTCTACTTCACTTTGCATCAGTTCATATAAGGCTTCCCAGGTTTTTCTGAGCTTGTCCTATTCATCATTTCTTATAGCACAATAGTATTCCATTACAACCGTATAGTACAATTTGTTCAGTTTTTCTTTTACTGATGGACACTCCCTCAGTTTTAATTCGTTAACACTATAAAAAGAGCTACTAAAATATTTTTGTACAAGTGAGTCCTTTTCTTTTATTTCTGATTTCTTTGTAATATAATCCCAGAAGGGATATTGCTGGGTCAAGGTATATTTATGGCCCTTTGGAAATGATTTCATATTGATTTCCATAATGGTTATATCAGTTCACAGTTCCATTAAGAGTGTTTTAATATTTTTTCTCACATACCCTCAAACATTTATCATTTTAATTTTTAAATTAATGTTAATCAATCTGGTATGTGTGAGTTGGTATCACAGAATTGTTTTAATTTCCATATCTCAAATCAATATTCATTTTAAGCTTTTTTTAGATATAATTTAAAATCTGGCTCTCATAGACTTCCTCCTTTATATTATTCATTAATTCTTTTAATAATCATGATCTTTTATTCTTACAAATGATTTTTATTATTTTTTGTAGTTTAATAAAATATTTTTGGTAATTTTCATTAGGTTAGTATTGAATAAGCTTAAATTGGATTGTCATTTTGATTTTTTTTAAGTTTCACGTCCAATTAATGGATCTGGTCTTTATTATATTAATAAAAATATCAATATATCAATAAATATTATATTATATAATTAAATAAATTGAAGTATTAATATATTAATTAATAAAATAATAATATAATAAAATTATTAATATAATAAAATAATGAAAATATAAAGAGGTATAAATATAACCTTCAGTAGAGTTTTGGCTATATTCCTTAAATTTTGGTATGTTCTCTCCATATTTGCAATCTCTTTGGTAGAGTAGTAAACTGATTGTTTTTTTAGGAATTGTTTTTGATCCTTTCTTTCTTTAGAATAAGATTATTTAAATTCCTATTAGTTTTTACTCTTTCTTTCTGCTTTTTTCTATTGAATTTAATTTTCATTACATTGTGGCAGAAAAGTGTACATTTATTTTTTTTTATATTTCTACATTTGGTTTTCATGCTTTTATTCCCTATTAGATGATCCATTATGAGAAGGTGTAAGGTACTGCTTTCATGTTTCTTTTTCCATTTGGCCAATTCAATTCTTTAATTAATTGTTTTCGTGTGTGTGTGTGTGTGTGTGTGTGTGTGTGTGTGTGTGT
>NC_058132.1:516865639-516922112 GCF_016433145.1 Gracilinanus agilis
TCAAACATGTTGATCTCTAAGTGATTACTTAACAAGTAGATGATTAGGTAGGGAAGCAGGTTGTATGATTTAGTAGTGTGGGAACAGATAACAAAAATTAGAAGAATAAATTAATACTTTTCCAAATATAAGGAAAATAAGTTAGAATGTATTTGAATTTGAATTTGAATGACAAAAAGCATTACCAAGTCCATCAGAGTTGTCTTTCTAAACATCTCTAAGCACATGTAGGACATATTGTCATTATTCTACTATTTGGGAAAAAAGTGATTTTATATATATATATGTATATATATATATATATATGTATACATATATATATATATATATGACTAACATAAAGGGAAAAGAAGTCTAAATCAATAGAAAAGAAATGGGGAAAATGTAAAAATTAGAACCTTTATATTAAAATTTCCATAAGTTGATAATGGTTAATTTCTCACAAATAAGAATCTAATTGACATTTAATCAAGCATACACAAGTGTATGTTAAATATAAATTAATTACTGTATGTTAAAAATACTGTAATTTTATGGTGTATAAACATGTAAGTACATTTTAGTTACCATTTAATTAATGATTTCACAGACTATAAATGTATAATTGCTCTACTAACAATATATTCCATTTTCAGGAAAGTCAGTTCAGTAGATTCTCAAAGACCATATTGAAATTGTGAATATTTATTCCATTCTATAAATGTGAACTGATCATTTTGGTCATATACTTATATTTCCTGTCTTCTACCAAGCAGAGTGGAGGTTGGACAACTCTTTGCTTTATGTTCCTTGTGAAATATGGTTTTGAATTGAATGGTAGAGAAAGTGCTTACTGATGAAACCTTGCATGACTTCATGAGGGATGAGATTCATATGGTGAATTATCAAGGGAAGACATGGATAGTTTCAGATATTTTTCCAAACTGACACCAGGGAAAAGAGAAAATTAAAAATAATAGATTTAGGAAACATGTAAGGGAAGCCAGGTCTTCTATATATTCCTGATTTTCTGCCCTTGACTCTCTAATCATTTAAAGGAATTTTTATGTGTTTATGAAGCCTTGAGGCTTCTTTCTTGTTTAAGACAGTCTTGGGGTTAAGATGGTGGCAGCGTAGAGGCAAGGTTTTTCTTCTCCTCGCCACTGACCAGCATTAAGTACCTCAAAAGGACAGAAAACAAAAATTAGAGTGAAGGGGCTCCACTGTAGGACTCAGTCTTGAAGGTAGGTGGGATTTGGGCATTTCCATACCATGAGGAGGTTAAATAACTCCCATCAATACTCAAGCAGATCAAGCCTCCTCCACTCCAACTAAGGTGCCAGAATCAGAGCCAGTGTGCCAAAATCACTGTGAGTGCAGGGCAATCTCTAGGTTCTTGGGAGCTCGGTGAGAACACCAAAGACTTACCCCTGAGAGCAGCTAGACTTGGGACCCCAGGAGGTTGAGGAATGCAGACCTTGAGAGCAGAAATAAAGCAGAGAGGGGCAGCACAGAAACAAAAGTTGCAGAGATTTGAAAAAGAGCATCAGGGCAAAAACAACGTATTTGTAAGGAAAAGACAAGAACAAAATAGAAAGATTGATATTAAAACACAAAAATCAAGAGAAACATGAAAAGGTAAATAAGAAAGACGGGAAAGAAAAATGTTTTTAAATTGTTTTCTTTAAGAGCTTTAATAAGGCCAAATTGCTCATATCCATATATAGAAAAATGTTATTTGTAACTCCCAAAAACTGTATTCATTATGTAAGGTTGGGGGATGGGACAAAAAGAGCCAGAAGACGGCTGTTGGTGATAGTTGGTGACAATTAAGACCAGAGGGGATTCTAGGAAATTCTCCAGAGAAGGAAAGAGAAGGAGGATTTCTGGTGGGGGAATGAGAGAGGGAGGAGGAGAACATCTCAGCTTAAATCAATTCCTGAGGGCTTCCTGAGGATCTTTCTTTGGACATTGATACCCTGATTCCCTGGTCAAAGTCACCCCATCCCTTCTCAAACAGCAATATTTCAGTCAGCTAAGTTTAAGACTGCATTTTGGGAATGATACCTTGGGCTCCTTCCCCCATTATCCAACCTTGCTGAGAGTCCCTTTCTGGCTTGATTTTGCAATTATAGAAAAGGCTAGAAATAGGAAATAGAAATAGAAACAGAAGGAGAAGGGACAAGGGACAAGGGAGAAGACACATAGGAGTGGGGAACTCAAAGGTTCCCACCCAAGTGACAGACTCCATAGAAATAGAGAAGAGGGCACCCCAAAATCCCTCTGCCCTTCACCCCTTTCCCCAATTCCTGAACTATGATTAATAAAAGCCATTCATTATTCAGATAGCATTCCAGAGTGCCTGAGAGACGAGGTGAGGAGGGGAATCACAGCTTAGTTTGGCTGCCTCCATCTTGGAGCCAGACCCCCTGCTGTGAAGTTGACTGTTCTCGGGGGAGGCTTGCGTGAATCCTACCTTCATTCAGAATCGGATTGGGGTACCCAATACCTCCTTTTATAGGGAAGCCTTACCCCCAAATCCTGTGGGGCAGCATAACCATCCAGGTCACCCAGTTTTGGGGTGACACCCCCCTCAAAGTCTCCACAGTGCATATTTGGTGTGAGGGGAGTGCTAGAAGAGAGTTTCACCTCATAGACTCTCTTTCTCCCTCTCTCTCTCTCTGTCTCTCTTTCTCTCCCCTCTATAAAACATTTATTTGCTGGCTCTCCATTATTGTCACAATTATTAGAGTAGTTAGAAGAATTATTCATAGGTAGAGGTTGTGGTATTAAGTGGTTAAAGATGATATGCAAAAAAAGAAAAGGGGGGAATAGAAGATGGCACCAAGAAAAACTTGAACGAATAAGAAAAATAGTATCATCTATATCACACAATGAGGCACATGGGAGGGGGAGGGGAGGAATACTATTATAAGAAGGAGATGAAGAGAGTGCTAATAGATAAAACGCAAACCTTATTCTCAGTGGAATCAATTCTGCGAGAGAAGAACCTCTATATCCATTGGAGTATCAAATTCTATCTTACCCTAAAGAGAAGTTAAGAGGGGGAAACCAAGCAGGGGAGGGAAGTGGGGAGTACAAAAAAGGAGGGAAAGAGAAGAGGGAGGGAATTTAATAGACTTAAAAAAGTAAGAGGGGAATAAAATGGGAGAGGTAGAAAGGGAAAGGAAAATACAGGTGCTTATTAGGGGGACTGATCAAAAGCAAACCACTTCTGTAGAAGGAAATAGCAAAAGAAGAAAGGGCAGGACTAGAAGAATAAATAAAAATGTTAAAGAATACATAAGTAGTAACCATAATTTTGAATGTGAATGGGATGAACTCACCCATAAAATGGAAGCAAATAGCAGAGTGGACAAGAAACCAAAATCCTACCATATATTGTCATCAAGAAACACACATGAGGCAGGTGGACACACCCAGGGTAAGGGTAAAAGGCCAGAGCAAAGTCTATTCAGCATCAACTGAGAAAAAGAAGACAGGAGTTATAATCATGATATCTGACAAAGCCAAAGTAAAAATAGATCTGATTAAAGCAGATAGAGAAGGCAATTACATCCTGATAAAAGGCAGGATAGACAATGAGGAAATAACTGTACTCGACATGTATGCACCAAATGGCATAGCATCCAAATTTCTAACAGAGAAACTGGCAGAGCTCAAGGAGGAAATAGATAGTAAAACTATACTAGTGGGAAACCTGAACCTTGCTCTATCAGATCTAGATAAAATGAACCAAAAAATAAATAAGAAAGAGGTAAGAGAGGTGAATGAAGTCTTAGAAAATTTAGAGTAAATAGATATGTGGAGAAAAATAAATAGGGACAAAAAGGAATACACCTTCTTTTCAGCAGCACACGGTATATTCAAAAAGATTGACCATGTAATAGGGCATAGAAACATTGCATAGAAACATGGCAAAAGAGAAGAAATAATAAATGCAATCTTTTCAGATCATGGATGCAATAAAAATAATAATGAATAAATGTACATGGAGAGGCAAGTCAAAAATTAATTAGAAATTAAAAATTGTGATTCTCCAAAATTGGTTGGTTAAAGAACAAATTATGGAAACAATTAATAAATTCATTAAAGAGAATGACAATGAAGAGACATCCTATCAAAATCTGTGGGATTCAGCCAGAGCAGTACTCAAAGGGAAATTTATATCCTTGAGTGCATATATTAACAAATTATGTAAGGCAGTAGTCAATGAATTGGGCATGCAAATTAAAACTAGAAAAATGAACAAATTAAAAATCCCCAGATAAAAACTAAATCCTAAAAATTAAAGGAGAAATTAATAAAATTGAAAGTGAAAGAACTATTGAATTAATAAATAAGACTAGAAGGTAGTACTTGGAAAAAACAAATGAAATAGACAAAGTACTGGTTAATTTAATTTAAAAAGGAAAAAAGAAAACCAAATTAACAGTGTCAAAGATGAAAAGGGAGACTTCATCTCTAAAGAAGAGGTAATTAAGGCAATCATGAAAAACTATTTTGCCTAATTAGGTGGCAATAAATATAGCAATCTAGATAATATTGATGAATATTTACAAATATATAAATTATCTAGATTAACACAATAATAAATAGAATACTTAAATAATCCTATATCAGAAAAAGAAATAGAACACGCCATCATAGAACCCCCTAAGAAAAAATCCTTAGGGCCAGACGGATTCACAATTGAATTCTATCAAACATTTAAAGAACAACTAATCTCAATAGTACACAAACTATTTGACATAATAAGCAAAGAAGGACTTCTATAAAATTCCTTTTTTGACACAAATATGGTACTGATTCTAAAGCCAGGCAGATCAAAAACAGAGAAAGAAAACTACAGACTAATCTCCTTAATGGATATAGATGCAATAGTCTCTAATAGAATATTAGATAAAAAGACTCTAGCAAATGATCACAAGGGTTATTCATTATGATCAGGTGGGATTTATACTAGGAAAACAAGGATGGTTCAATATTAAGAAAACCATCCACATAATTGACCATATTAACAAGCAAATCAATAGAAATCACATGATTATCTCAATAGATGCAGAAAAAGCCTTTGAAAAATACAACACTCACTACTATTGAAAACACTAGAAAGTTTAGGAGTAGAAGAACCTTCCCTAAAAATGAACAGTATATATTTAAAACCATTGACAAGTGTCACCTGTAATGGGGATAAATTAGAAGACTTCCCAATAAGATCAGGAGTAAAACAAGGATGCCCATTATCACCTCTTTTATTTAACAAGGTACTAGAAACACTAATGGTAGCAATTAGAGAAGAAAAAAAAATTGAAGGTATTAAAATAGGCAATGAGGAGGCCAAGGTATCACTCTTTGCAGCTGATATGATGGTCTACTTAAAAAATCCTATAAAATCAACCAAAAAGCTAGTGGAAATAATCAACAACTTTAGCAAAGTTGCAGGATACAAAATAAACTCACATAAAACATCAGCATTATTTTACATTTCCAATGCATTCTGGCAGAAAGAGAAATTCCATTTAAAGTAGCCCTACTGATTGGGCAAATTAAGGCCTGCAGGCTATATGCAGCCCCCTTAAAATGCTCTATCCAGCAGTGAGACATTATTCCTAATCTGATGAATACAATGAGTAGGATACAATACAATGAAACTTCAAAAGAGTTGCCTTAGAAACACACTGACAGATGACCATTTCTTTTCCTTTGATCCCCTCTTTAAAAAGTTTGCCCATCACTGCCCTAGACAATATAAAATACTGAGGAATTCATTTGCCAAGAAAAAGACAGGAATTATATGAACACCAATACAAAATACTCTCCACACAATTAAAAGTGTATCTAAACAATTGGTAAAACATTAATTGCTCATGAGTAGGATGAGCTAACATAATAAAAATGATAATCCTACCCAAATTAATTTATTCAGTGCCATATTTATCAAACTACCAAGAAACATTTTTTACTGAATTAGAA
Organism: Gracilinanus agilis; assembly: GCF_016433145.1. Taxonomy (NCBI): domain Eukaryota; kingdom Metazoa; phylum Chordata; class Mammalia; order Didelphimorphia; family Didelphidae; genus Gracilinanus; species Gracilinanus agilis. The sequence goes on from NC_058132.1 coordinate 516,871,616, forward strand.
AAAATACTATAAAATAGTTCATTTGGAAAAACAAAATATCAAGAATATCAAGGGAAATAATGAAAAAAAAAATGTGAAGGAGGCAGTCCTAGCAGTACCGGATCTTAAATTGTACTATAAAGCAGTGATCATCAAAACAATATGGTACAGGTTAAGAGACTGAAGGGAGGATCAGTGGAATAGACTTGAGGTAAGTGACATCAGCAAGTCAGTGTATGATAAACCCAAAGAGCCCAGTTTTAGGGACAAAAATCCACTATTTGATAAATACTGTTGGGAAAACCAAAAAACAGTATGGGAGAGGCTAGGGTTAGATTAACATTTCACACCCTACACCAGATAAACTCAGAATGGATGAATGACTTGAATATAAAGAAGGAAACTATAAGTAAATTGGGTGAACGCAGAATAGTATATCTGTCAGATCTTTGGGAAAGGAAAGATTTCAAAATCAAGCAAGAGAAAGAAAAAATTACAAAATGAAAAATAAATATTGTTGATAAATATTGTTCTAAATCACTTATAATTAGATAAATGCAAATCAAAACAACTCTGAGGTACCACCTCACACCTAGCAGATTGGCTAACATGGGAAAGTAATAAATGTCAGAAGGGATGTAACAAAATTGGGACATTAATGCATTCCTGTTGGAGTTGTGAATTGATACAACCATACCAATGATGAGTTTATACCCCCAAGGAGATCATAAGGAAAAAGACTTGTACAAAAATTATTTATAGCCCCACTCTTTGTAGTGGCAAAAAAAATTGGAAAATTAGGGGAGGTCGTTCAGCTGGAGAATGGTCAAACACATTGTGGTATCTACTGGTGATGGAATACTTGTGATCAAAGGAATAATGAACTGGAGGTATTCCATGTGAACTGGAATGACCTCCAGGAATTGATGCAGAGTGAAAGGAGCAGAAACAGGAGAACCTTATAGACAGAGATGTGGCACAATAGAATTTAGTGGACTTCTCTATGAGCAGCAATGCAATGATTCAAGACATTTCTGAGGGACTTATGAGAAAGAACGCTATCTACATTCAGAGAAAGAACTGTGGGAATAGAAACATAGAAGAAAAACAACTACTCGATCGCATGGGTGAATGGGGATATGATTGGGGATGTATACTCTAAATGATCACCCTAGAGCAAATATCAATAATATGGAAATAGTCTTTATCAATGATTTATGTAAAACCCAGTAGAATTGTGCATTGTCTATGGGAGGGGGTGGGAGTAGGGGAGGGAAAGAACATGAATCATCTAACAGTGGAAAATTTTTCTTAATAAAAAAATAAAATAAAACAATGTCTTACTTTGTCCTCATTTAAAGAGTTCATTCACTTTTTTGCATTTTCTGCCATATTATTATATATATGTATATATGTGTGTGTACATATATATATATAGTATTCGTGGGTGTGGAGTGTGATTGAAAGTGAACAGGTGAGGAAGATTGATAGATCAGTGAGGTAACTCTCTCCACCCTCACTAATTGAGTCACTAATACTAGGGGACATTTGAAGGGGGTTTCCCTTGGTTAATGGGTGTACATGGCAGGTGTGCCAACCCTCACGGGTTCGAGTGAAGGCTTCCACACAAAATGAGGTATGAGGTAACCCAGTTCGATATTGCTCAAAACCGGGATTCACACAAACTTCCCCAATTTGCTTGATCATCTGCACCACAGTGGGTCTGGCCCAAAGATGGATTCATCCAGGCATAACTGTGGTGCCTCCTTCCTTTCTTGTCCCTCAATTATCCTTAGATGCTATATGACTTTTGAAGGTGTTTAATTAAAAGTATCAAGGTAATAGGTAAGGGTAATTCATAAGGGATATTGATAAGGAAGGTCAGAGAAATAATGGAGCCCTAATCTCCAACCTAAGGTCCTTCACTTGGGAGGAAGAATCATTCTCTTCCAAGCTTCTCCTTCCCAACACAGCAGTACTATGTCTAACCTATAAGTTGTATCTATAGTTCAAATGATAAGGGTCTCTCTGTAAGACAAGGACTGGAAATGGGGTTTGGGGGTCTGCTCCCAGCTGGAGTCCAGAAATCCCCAAGAGAATAGGATGAATGGTTTATGACTGGAGAAATATGTCCACAGGCAATGTTGAATGTGGCAAAACTGATTCCTATTGGGGAAATCCTCAGGATCGCCCTTGGTTTTCTTAGAGCTCATTCTCTGACTCTGCTCCCCTTGAGCTCCAAACTGAAGATTCCCAGGCTTTGGAAATCCTTCCAGAATCCTCTGCTCTCTCAACTGCCATTCTTGTCTCACTCTGCTCTCTTCCAAGATTCTTCCCTCCCCAATTTTCCTTTTGTCCTTCATTCTTACAATATATACCATAATATATATTTCAATTTTATTTCTGCTGGCTATTTTGCTCACAGTGAATAACCATACTAGGGATTCCTTCCTTCCTTTTTTCCTTCCATATGAGGCTATCGCACATACATTTTTATGGAAATGTGCCTTTTCCTGTTATAGGTTTGAGTTAAATATTACATGTATATATGTAATATACACATATGCATACAATATGTGCATGCATGTATATAGGAATGCACATGTAGGTATGCATATATACATACACATACTACTGAATATAATTTAGAAAATAGTTATATAGGTCAGTTGTTGATAGATTTCTTATTCAAGTGTTTTGTTTTTGTTATATTTTTATAATTTTTCTGAGCACTTTTCAAATTACATCACCTAAAGTATTAATTTTCTGTATGGTTTTGGATATATCAAATTTTTTTCCAACTTCATCTTCTTAAATATCATTGATATTTTCTCACATGGTACATTTCTCACATGGAAAATACATTTTTCACACAGAGATCCCAGAAACCAAATGTACAAGTACCAAGATTGGCATTGAGGAGAATCTATTATTATAGACTTCTCAGCCGATATGTTACATTTCATATCACATCATTTTGCTTAGGAAAGAAAATGTGTATGATGTTTGAAATGTTCTTTCAATATAGTAACTGAGTAATGTTTTGCATAAATTCAAGCTCTCTTTTAAAAATGATATAGTACTAATAGTTATTTCTGTATAATTCCTATTTTCCATCATTAATGACTTTTTAGAGCTATTTGGTTAGACATGTTATAATCCTCTAAATTAACTTATTTTGTCCTTTTCTCTAATTTTATATTTAATGTAACTTTTATTCAAAGAAGTGAATGTTTTACTAGACCTAGATATATGATTTCTGAAATAATTGCCACCTGTATAACCAATCCTTACTGGTCTTTCAATTTGCCCATTTCATTACTCTGTGATGTTCTTTAGTGTATCCAAACTCTTTGGGAAAACAAAACAATACAACACAAAAGTAATCAAAATTATATCTATTATGGATAAAAACTGATTCTCACCAGTGTCCAAACCTATGGTGTCTTTCACTTATATTTTCTGAACCATATCTTTCAATATTTATATTCTCCATTCTCCCCTGTGCAAAACTGTTCATTGAATTTACATTCAATTTATTTTGAAGGACATTTTAATAAAATGGAAGATCTTCTGAAGTTCATCAAACAATTTGCATATTTCATAATGTTCCAGAGAAGAGAAATTATAGTAGTTGTTATTATATTTGTGGTTGTCTGTTTACTTTTATCACTGTGAATTCTGTAAGTTGTGATTGTGTTCCATGATATAGTTCTTTTTTTGCCTTTGGAAATTTAGCCAATTCTGCCATTTCTAATTCAACTTATTCTTTCTGTTAAAGTAAATATTATTTTAATTCCTACTATTCAACTTCAACTTGTTTCTCTCTTCTGGTATAATTTGTTGTGATCGTTATTTATATGAATAAAATTTATTTCCTAAATTTAGATGTTGTAGATGTGTTAAGACTCTACAAGCACTAAGCCTATTCATGGCCTCTCTGATATCATTATTTAGAGATTGGCAATTAGAATAAATCCCAGTGAGTTGAGGATATCTATATGTATACACACACACATATATACATATATATGAGAACACAAAGGCTTTTAGAATCTATGATTACCTCCATTTGTTATGTCTTTTAGTGATATCCAAATATGGCTTTTATGGACATCCTGAGATCATACTTAAATATTATGTGAACCATACTTTTTCTAGGATAAAAATGGGATTAAAATCTTCTATTTCTCTTCTCCAATATTTTCCACTTACTCTTTAACATAATGGATAACTTCATTTAACACTGATGTCCTAGATCAGTGATGGGCAAACTTTTTAAAGAGGTGGTCAAAGGAAAGGAAATGCTCATCTGTCAGTGTGTTTCTAAGGCAACTCTTTTGAAGTTTCATTGTATTGTATCCTAATCATTATATTTGTCAGATTAGGAATAATGTCTCACTGCTGGATGGAACATTTCAGGGGGCTGCATCTTGCCCTCAGGCTCTAGTTTGCCCATTACTGTCCTTGATCATTATTTAGCATTAGTATGAGCTTTTGCATAAATACTGGTATTTCTATAGCATTACTGAAATTTGCTAACCAAACAGGTTAGAGTTGTTCCATTCAATATGATTAGAAGGACTTTTATTATATGTTGGAGAAGCAGAGTCATTGTTACAATAAATGCTTCAGGTATACAAATAGACAACAAGTTAAGTAAACTTTTATTAAGAATCTCTGGTTTATAAAGTAATCTATTAGGCATTGGGAATATAGACTCAAATGAAATAGCCCCTCCCCTCAAAGACAAAAACGTGTGATATATTCCCTTCACAGTTGAGAGAATAGATCATATACACTGTTTGGTGAACATGATATAAAAATATTTCTCTACTATTGTTTCTTGCATAGTCATTAGCTTGGCATTAAAGTAAAATTTATGTCCAGTACCTGGTGACTTCTGAAGCTTTTAGAAAGAAAAGAGAAAAGTGACTCAATTATGAAGTTCAGAGACTGAAATTGATGTCATTCTTATTTTACTCTATATATAGGCATCCCAAATTGAAAGAGAAAAAGTACATATTCATATTATATATATATATACATATATGTGTGTATAAACATACATAAAAGTCAGTAAAATAAATAGAACTTAGCATATAAGATATGGCATATAAGTCATAATGGACCATTACAAGTTATCAGTTTTTAAATTTTCCCTTTTAATGACCTTGTTTTTAGAAAACACTTTCTATGATAACCTCTTTGATTTTTTTCCCTCCTTTATAAACCAAAAAGTTCCAGATTTGCTGTTTTATTGCAAAGATGAATAGTCTGAAATGTTTACTTGTGCTATGAATATATACACTTATAATATATGAAGGCAAGAATATATTATTGAAGGAGATATTTACTTTTCTTGATGCCAGTGAAAAACAAAATTAACTTCACTGACTTACAATTAATCCTCAAGTGATGTTATTCTTTGCAGAGATTTTCCCATAAATATAGCTGACATCTATCTGTGCATTCTTAAAAAAAATGTTCACTGATGATGGGCTTCCTACAAAGCATATATGAAAATGACTTTTAGCAAAAACTTTTTTTCATCATCATTGAAAAAAGAAAAGGAAATATCTCAAGAAAATGTGGATGAAAAATGTATATATGCTTGCAAATTTTCTAGGTGAAAAGTTTAGATAGACAATAGATAGATAGATAGATAGATAGATAGATAGATAGATAGATAGATAGATAGATAGATAGATAGATAGACAATGACAAAGAAATAAAGACAATTAAATACATATATACATATATATACACATATATTGGAGAGAGAGGGAGAGAGAAGAGGAAGGGGAGGAAAAGGGGGAGGAGAAAAAATAATAAGAGGATGAGAGAATGAATTTTTTTCAGATTTCTTGGTGACTAGTCTCATCTTCTTTGTTAAAGAGAGAGTTTGATGAATTTTCAATAAATATACATCAATAAGATGCCAGCTTTATCTATTTTTTAATATGGGCAAGTTTTAGAATAATAGAATTTTAGATTTGGAAAGGCTGTTAAAGATAAAAGATTTAGAGGTAGAAAGTATCTTTAAGGTTAACTAATAAAAGTCCCTCATTTTAGAGATGAAGAAATTGAAACTTAGAGATAATAACTTTCCCAAGATCATGTAGATAGTAATTGACAGAGCCAGCATTTGAATTAAGATCCAATGACCCCAAATAAAACATTCTACCTGCTCTATTACACTGTATTTCAACCATTAAAATATTTTAAATTTCAAAGAATTCCTATGATTTGGATACTCTGGTTATAATGAAAATGTGTTTGTGACATTTGATAATTAGCCAAATTATTATGATTTTGAAATATTTTGTTTTATAAAAATAAAATATGTAATGTAAACATATGAAAAGTACTTTCACATATGTGAAAGTTAGGGCCACTTGACCCTCAGAAAACCCTTGTTATAGAAGGGTAGAAAATGCTGTGACCTTCAGGAAATGATTCTACCTCACTGGGGCTCAATTTCTTCATCTGAAAAATTAGTTGTTTAGAGCAGACAACATTTAAAGTCCATTCAAGCTATAAATTCAATTTCCATGAATCTAGTTCTGCAATGCTGAGTTATTCAATTCACCTGTATGTCTCAATTTCCTCCTCAGTAAAATAGAGATAACAGCCATGCCTACTTCCCTCAACTGTTGTAAGGATCAAATGAAATAAAAATTGTATATTCCTTAATACAATGACTGAACTATGGTTAAAACTATATAAATGTTAGCTGTGTGTTTCATGACTTCATATTATCATGGAACATTATATTTCTTTCCATCTCAATGGAGGGAAGAAAAGTAGAGGAAGGGAGAGAATGAGGAAATTTTGGAGGGAAGTAAAATGGAAAAAAAATAATTGAAAAATAAGAATGAACCAGGTGGTAAAGATCCTTAAATACCAGAGGGACTGATACTAAATCCTAGAGGTAATTGATAGCCTCTGAATTTTGTAAGGCTGGGGTAAAAATATGGGCAGATTTATTCTTAAGGAAAATAGTTTTGGCTGTTGTATGGATGACACATAAGAGTGATGACTTGAGGCAAGAATATTCAAATTAGAATGGAGGAAGGATACTAGAAGGAAGATGACTTATGTGAGATATGTTGGGGAAAGTTTGGAACATTAGATATGGGGGTGAGTAATAATGAATCAATCTTGGCACTGAGTTTGTGAACCTGGTAAACTGAAGGATGGTAGTATTCTTTAAAGAAAAAGGGATGTATAAAGGAAGGAAATTTTTGTGAGAGGGATAATATAATATCCCCACCCCAATATATTGAGTTTAAAATACTTATGAAATATTAGTTGAAAATGCCCAAAATATTGTTACTGATATAGTGATTAAACCCTGAGGAGACAAAGGTTTGTATTTTTAGATTTGGGAATGAACTATATTGGATTGATAATTGGAGTTCCAATTAAAATGGATGCCTGAATGAGGGTAGATCACTCAATTTTCTACCCATGTATACTGAAAAAACTTTGAAATTTATAACTGATAGTGTAATGATTCAAAAAGTCAATCAAAAACTTTAGTGAGTTCTATCACAGAATAGGAAAAAAATGCACTCAGATGTACTGAGGCAATTTAAAGGAAGTAACCAGGAAAACCACTATTTGCTTATACATGACCATCTTTTCAGTGGTATGAGCAATGGGCAAGAAACATATAATGCCTGAAAGGCATGTCTCTGAGATTTTCTGTCTCTGAGTTGAAAATGTCAAGGAAGTTTAAAATGGTCACTAAGTAACAAGTTTGTAGCTTTGAAAGCTCTGGGAAACAGAACCCATCCAATCAAGAAACAGAAACAAACATTTTTTTCAACAGGAAAAAGCCTGAAAGGAGAGAAAGGGAAGTATAAATAGGTAGGATATAAGACAGAAGGAAAGAAACAGTAATCATGACTCAAAGTGAATGAGATGAACTTACCCATAAAATGTAAGAAGATAGCAGAATGGATTAAAAAAACCAGAATCCCACAATATGCTGGCTAAAAGAAATTCATTTAAAGCAGGCATACACACAGTATAAAGGAATCCAGGGCAAATTCTACTATGTTAAAGAAGCAGGAGTAGCAACTATGATATCAGACAAAGCAAAAGTAAAAACTGACCTAATTAAAAGTGATAAGATAGGAAGTTATATGTTGATAAAAGGAACCATAAATCATGAAGTTATATCAGTATTAAACATATATGAACTAAATGGCATACCCTCTAAATCCCTAGAGAAATCTGATGATTTATAAGACAGATTAGATAAACAAACAAATAAAACCATATTGGTAGGAGACATCAGCCTTTCCCTCTTAAAATTAGATAACTCAATTAAAAAAATGAATAAATAAATGAAGGAGATCAATAAAATTTTAGAAAAGTTCAACAAAAGATCTCTGGAGAACTGACTAGTATGATACTTCTTTTTCAGCACTAAACCATCACAAAAATTGATCATATAATGGAAGATAAATGCTTCATAAGCAAATGAAAATCAGAAAAATTAAATGCATTCTTTCCAGTCCATATTATACCAGACAAAAGACTGTAGGAAAACAGACTAAAATTTATTGGGGACTAAATAACCTTACATTAAAGAATGTGTAGGTCAAAGAACAATTAGAAATAATCAATAATTTCATTAAAAAAAATCACAACATGGAGAGAACATTACAAAATTTGGGGGATACAGCCAAAGCCTTACTTAGTAAAAAAAATTACATATCTAAATGCTTACATCAGTAAAGCAAAGAAAGAGAAAAACAATTAATTGGGGACTCAACTAAAAAAATAACTAGAAAAAGAATACATTAAAAACTGTCAATTAAAAACCAAATTAGAAATCCTGAAAACCACAGGAGAGACTAACAAAATTGAAAGTAAGAAAATCATTGGTCTAGGAAATAAGACAAGGAGTCAGTCTTATGAAAAAATCAATAAAATAGATAGATCATTGATTATTTTGATCAGAAAAAAGAAAGAAAAAAATTGCTAATATTAAAAATAAAAAGGGTAACATTATCCTTAATGATTAGAAATTAAACCAATAACTAGGAGTTCTTTAAGCCAAGTGTATGCCATAAATCTGATAATAAAATATTTAATAATAATACTTAGTAAATGTAATTTAATTTTTATAATTGCACAAAATACATATTAATGTATAATGAATAATTATTTAATAATATTTAAAAACCAAAATAGATGAATATTTAAAGAAATGCAAATTGTCCAGATTTAGAGAAGAGGAAATAGAATACTATAACAATTCCACCTCAGATAAAGAAATTGAAGAAGTCATAAATGAACTCCCTAAGAAAAAAGCCTCAAGGTCAGATGGATTCACAAACAAATTCTATCAGACATTTAAAGAACCATTAATTCAAATACTGCATAAATTATTCAAAAAATGACTGAAGAAGGAACTCTATTAAATTTGGCTTTTTTTGACACAAATAAAGTGTTCTCTAAACCAGGAAGAGCAGAAAACAAAGAAATAAAATTATAGCCTAATGGCTCTAGTGAATATTGATGAGAAAATTTTAAACGGAATTCTGGAAAGAAGGTTATAAGAACATATCACAAGGATTATACACCATGATTAAGAAGGTTTTAAAACAGGAATGCAGGAATGGTTCAATTTTAGGAAAACCATCAACACAATTGTCTGTATCAATAATAAAGCCAGCAATAACTGTTTGATTTCTTCAATTAATTCAGAAAAGCTTTTAACAAAATGCAATGCCCTTTCCTATTTAAAATACTAGATAATACTGGAATAAAGGGAACATTCTTCAAAATAACAAATAGCATTCATCTAAAATCATCAGCAAACCTATGTAATGAAGGTAAACAAGGAGCCTTCCTAACAAGATCAAGTGTTAAACAAGGATTCCTATGATCACCACTAGTATTCAATATTGTACTAGAAATTCTAGTTATAGCAATTATAGAAGAAGGAAAAATTGAAGGAATTAGAATAGGCAATGAGAAAATAAAGCTCTCACTCTGAGGATGATATGATGATAAACCTGTAAAATCATAGAGAATCAACCAAAAAACTAAACAAAATAATTAATAACTTTAGAAAGAGAAAACACATTTAAAATAATAGCAGAAAGTGTAAAATTACTGGGAATTAACCTAACAAGACAAATCCAGGAACTATATGATCAAAACTACAAAACACTTTTCTCACAAATAATAGAAGCCCTAAATGATTGGAAAAACATTTGATGCTCAAGATGGGTGCAATCCTTTGTATATAAAAATAATTCCTAAATAAATTTACTTATTCAGTGCCATAACAATGAAGCTACCCAAATTATTTATTTGATTCAGAAAAAAAAATATTAACCACAATTCATATGGAAGAACCAACTACCTAGAATATCAAGGAAATTAATGGGAAAAAATATTAAGGAAGGTAGCTTACCTGTACTGGATCTCATAAAGTAGTAACTACTGAAATAATCTGATACTTGCTAAGAAATAGAATGTGGTACCCAATGGCATAATAAAGGCACTAAACACAGAATGGTAAATAACTATATAATAACTAGTGATTGACAAATTCAAAGATCAACTTTTATGAGAAAGAACTCACTATTTAACAAAAACAGCTAGGAAAAATGGCATGGAAGAAATTAAGAACAGACAAACACCTTATGCTGTATACAAAGATAAAGTCAAAATAGATACATGATTTTGAAATAAAGGATAATAGCCAAAACTAGTCAGGGAAGTACAAAATGATTTACTTGTGAGATAAGGAAAAACTGTAGGTCGAAACAAGACAGAAAACAGTATGAGACACAAAACAGATCACTCTGACCACAATAATTTAAAATGTTTCTTCACAAAGAAAAGAAAGGCAATGAAGATAAAAAAAGCAAAAAAACAACAAACTAAGAAAAATTCACAGACACACAAGGGAACAGGGAAGCAAAGCAAACACATGTGAAGCTTTAAAGAAAAAAATATGAATTGAGATTTTGGAAGAGCTCAAAAAGGATTTCAAAAATCAATTAAGAAAGGCAGAGGAAAAATAGGTAATAGAAATGAAAGCAATGCAAGAACAAATGAGATAAATGAAAAAGAAGGCTCAAAAGCTCATGAAAGAAAATCATTCATTAAAAATTAGAACTGGGCTACTAAAGGCTAATGACTACATGAGACATGAAAGAAACAATAAAACAAAATTTTAAAAAGTGAAAGAAAAAGAAAATGTGAAGTGTCTCATTAAAAAATGAATTGAAAAATAAATCTAGAAGAGATGATTTAAGAATTATTGGGCTACTAGAAAGTCATGATTAAAAAAAAAACAACCCTGGACATTATAATACAATAAATTATCAAAGATAACTTCTCGGATATGCTTGAAAAAAAGAGTAAAATAGAAATTGAAAGAATCCACAGATTACCTCCAGGAGGAAATCCCCAAATACAACTCTGAGGAATATAATAGCAAAATCCAAGGACTCCCAAGCCAAGGAGAAAATACAGCAAGCAGAGAGAAAGAAACAATTCGAATTATCATGGAGCCACAATCATGAATGCAGAGGATTTAGCAGTCTCCACATTAAGGACCGGAAGTCATGGAATATGATATTTCAGAAGGAAAAAGATCTAGTTTTACAACCCAGAATCACCTATCCATTGAAACTGAGCACATTCTTTCAAGGGAAAATGATTATTCAATAAAACATTTTTTCCAAGCATTCCTGATGAAAAGTTCACACTAAAACAAAAAATTTTATGTCCAAACACAAACACTTAGAGAAGTCTAAAACAGGTAAATAAGGAAGAAAAAAATGAAAATAGTAAGATCAAACTGCATGTATTCCTATATGGAAAAAATTTTGTAATTCTTAAAAAAATTTATCTTTGTAGGAGCAGTCAAAAAGAGTATACATAGACAGAGGATGTGGAAGTAAGCTGATTAGCATGACATACTATGCAAGAAAAAAAACAACTGAGGGCCAAAAAAGATGATTGCACTGAGAGAAAAGGGAAGGGGGAGATATAATTTGGTAGATTATCTAACCTAAAGAGGTATGAAAAACTATTGCAGTAGAGGGGAGAATAAGGGTAGTGATGGGAGATGCTTAAATCTTACTCTCATTGTAACTGACTCAGAGAAGGAATAATAACCATATTCATTGGGGTTTAGAATCTTACCCAATACAGAAGAGAAGATTGGAGTGGTGGTAATAGAAGGGAAAGGTAAGTGAGGGGTTATAAAAAGCAAAACACTGGTGTGGAGGAACAGAGTGAAAGTAAAAAAAAGATCAGAATCAAAAGTGAAAATTGAGATAGAGGGGAATACACAGATGATAAAAATAACTGTAAATGTGAATGGCATGAACTCACCCATAAAATCGAAGCAGATAGCAGAGTGGATTCAAAACCAGGACATTACTATATTTTATTTACAAGAAACAGATTTGAGGCAAGGTAATGCACCTGGAGAAAAGGTAAAGGTCTGGAGCATATTTTATTGTGCATCATCTAAAGTAAAAAAAAAAGCAGTAGCAATCATGATTCAGATACTGCTAAAGCAAAAATAGACCTGTTTAGAAGAGATAGGAAAGGAAATTAAATCTCACCAAAAGATACAAACAATGATGTAATATCAATAATAAAAGACATGCACCAAATGGTAAAGCTTCTACATTTTTAAAGGAGATAGTAAATGAAATTTAAGAAGAAATAGTAAAACTATTGCAGTGGGAGACCTCAACCTCCCCCTTTCAGATCTAGATGAATCAAATGAAAAAACAAACAAGAAAGAAGTACAGGAAGTGAATGAAATTTTAGAAAAGTTAGAACTAATAGTTATCTGGAGAGTGTTGAATAGGAATAGAAAGGAATATACCATATACTTGCTTTTCAGCAGTAAGTGACTCCTACACAAAAATTGACCACTTATTAGGGTATAAAAATTTCACAACCAAAAGCAGAAAACAGAATATTTACTTCAAAGTTGTCAACTTTGAAAAACACAGAAACACCAAAACAGTAACAAAGAACAAGTCTTTAATCAGGAAAAGGGAGACATAGTTCTCTTGGCCACCACAGAGAGTATTAAACATATACCACACAAGCTCTCAGACTATGAGAACAATCGCTCCAGGAAAATGCTTCAGAAATGGAAAAGTCCATCATAAGAATTTCCAAAGAATTGAAGAATTTTGGATCTTACGTACACTTTGGGAGATAAAGGAAAGAAAGACAATTAATTGGCCTACATAGAAGCTTGTGTAGGAGCATTCCAGCTAAGGGCTAGACCACTAATGGGGAACCTATGGCACAGGTGCCTAAGATGGCAAATAGAGTGCTCTTTGTGGGCACACAGCCACCCTCCCCCGCCTGACAGAGTTCATTAATACAAACACAAAGGGACTTGGGGGAGCTACTATGAAGGGGAATTCTTAATTCTCTTTGTCTATTTTAAGTTAATCAATCAAGAAAACCCTACTAAACCCCTACTTAACCACTACTTAACACTTTGTTATCAAGTAAGAGAATTCACAAGTCACTTACTTGGAGAGCTCCACCCTTTTAGCCCAATCAGTCAGACTTGTGAATCCTTTGATAAGAGTTGACACCTTCAGAGGATGAGAGGTGGATCCCATAGCCACTGCCCCAGTGGGCAGTGCTAGGCAATTTAGAAGCTGTGATTGGCCCTTGTGAAGAGGGGAAGGGACAGAAAAAGACTGTAAAATGTCCTGAACTTCTTCAGCTGTGGTCTCTGGCTTGAATCTTCATCTTGGAGGTTTGCTGGTGACCTGCTTCTTGAAGGTGACTTTGAACTTGGACCTAAGCTCCAACTTGGGACCCTGCCTCTTGGATTGTTTCTTGGGTGAGTGAGTAGGTGCTCTTCCTTTCTTGGCTTCTGGAGAGATTAGTTTTGGAGAGGCCTTCCCTCACAGGTTGAGCTCTAGCACCCGAACAATATTTAGGGTGATAGGCTAGACATCTTCTCTTCCCTCTTCTTGCATTTTTCTACTTTTACTCTTTCCACCTCTGTAAATAAAAGCTAATAAAAATTATTTTGACTCGAGCTATAATATTTTAAATTGGTGACCACCATATTATTTTAGAATTCTCACATTCAAACCCCAAAATTTAATTCCTTACACTACTCCCCTCCCCCTCCCCACCTTCAGAGGATGAGAGGTGGGTCCCATATTCTATCATCCTCTCATCTTCCCTGCAGCCCAATAGGAGCTTTTTCTTTCTCCCCTGTGTGAATTAAGGGGGGCAGTCAGGGCACACCCAGGAATTGGTGGAGAGTAGAGGCACAGAGTGTGGTCTTTGAGGAGTGGGCATGGTGCTTGGTCTTAGAAGGTTGGGTGGGAGTGGGCCCAGCACTATTCATCTAAAATGTTAGTGGTCACTGGGCTAGATTTCCTGGGAGACACCTAGATACAATGTAAGAAAGATGCCCATTATCACCTCTACTATTCAACATAGTACTAGAAACACTAGCAGTACCAATTAGAGAAGAAAAAGAAATTGAAGATGTCAAAATAGGCAATGAGGAGACTAAGCTATCACTCTTTGCAGATGATATGATGGTATACTTAAAAAATTCTAGAGAATCAACTAAGAAGCTTGGAGAAATAATCAACAACTTTAGCAAAGTTGCAGGATACAAAATAAATGTACATAAGTCATCAGCATTTATATATATTTCCAACACATCACAACAGCAAGAGGTAGAAAGAGAAACACCATTTAAAATCACCCTAGACAATATAAAATAATTGGGAATCTATCTACCATAACACAATTATTTTTAATAACATCAGAGCCATCAAGCTCCAAATCTAAAGTCCTTTGAGAATTGTAAGCCAGAATCCTGGCTTCTGAGAACTTTGCTGGGTTTGAAGCAACATCCATCCTGGGACCCTTTATTGAAATCACTTTGACTAAAACTCCCAAATCTAAGGACTCCATTACTTGTGCCTAGAATTGAATTAGACAAACACAAATATCTAAAACCTCCAGCCCATTTCTTGGAGTGACAGGACTAATGTGCTTTCATATTTCCAGCTTTATGCATAAGATGAACAGAGCCTTCATCTCTGAGTTTTGAGAGAGCTAGAGATAGACATAGACACATAGACAAAGATACCAAGGCAGACAGAGATGGAGAGAGAGAGAGAGATTTTATTCTGGTAGTTTTATAGACTATCAGCTATACAACAAATAGAAAGAGGCTAGTTCCACCCATTATGGTAGGGAAAATATATGTCTCCTTCTGTTCTATCCCCTATTGATACCTCCATCTTAGGTGATCTGGAAATACACAAAACACAGTTATAAGTAAGTTACCATGAGAAAATCACTTCATGTCTCCAAACCTCAGTTTTGAAATTTGTAAAATGGGGTAAATAACAGTATCTCTTTAGTAGGTAATGAAAAAGAAAATACTGTGGATAGGGGAAAAACTGGGTTCTAGACAAACTGGGGACACTCCCACACTTCACAAAGGGAAGAACTGACAGATAAACACAGGGAAACCAAATAGGGATGTGAGGTTTGAGGAATGACAGTTGGTCAGTTAACTGACAATCTACCAGCCAGGGAAAACCAGTGACATAGTTAACTTCAGTATGTGGGTTCTTTATGGCTTAGAAGAGTCAGGAAGTACAAATAAGCTGGATTTATTGATATAAATAAAGAAAATGGAAGAGAAGTGTTTGCTACACTGTGGAAAAACCCAAATGACTTAACTCAACTAAGGTCTAAACTAAAGTAAATCTCTTACTAGAATAAGAGAGGGCTGGTCCATGGTGCTCCAAGATGTTACAGATGTCACAGGAACCAGGAATAAGCCCTATACACATCCAGTTAATCCACAAATGCTTTAGGGAGTAAGGTAGATAAATCTGCTGTCCACCAGCAGATAACCAAGACCTTCCCTCTAAATAGACCATGACACTCAATTGAAGGTATCTTCTTCTCAGTGAAATCCCACTCTGTCAGCTCCTTGGATACTTGTCAAAGCTGGATCACACAGGCAAGACCTCCTCCCTTCAGCTAGGCCAAAAACACTCTCTCTTTTCCAACCCTGGCTTTATTCCATTATGGAATGTCCATGAAGTCCAAGATTTCATCAAGCTGTCATCTATTCTGCCTCATTTTAAGTTTCCTATTTTTCCCATTACAGTACTTCATAGACAGGTTATAAACATCAAATGAAGTAATATATGGAAAGCACATTTTAATGAACTATATATAAATGTTAAGTATTATTACAGTTGCAGAATTCTATGACAGGAGTATTTATTCACTGATGCTAATATTGGTCCTAAACTTCCTATAAAAGACTAATTCCTTTCCATGGTCTTTACCATGTTTCTCATAGTAGATATTTCTTTTCTTTTTCTTTTTTCCTTTCCTTTTTTTTTGCTTATGCTCCTATTTAACAGCAGTCATTAATTTACTGATACCCTGTCTATCAGGCCCACATCATCTTGATTAGAGCTGTTATCCTAATCAAAAGGCTGATAATTAAGACTATCCATCTGTAGAGTTCTAAGTGCTAAGATGAGTTGAAGATCCTAATTAAGATTATTTAGGTGTTACTTAAATGCCATCATTTGATTCAGCTAATCATACCAGCAGGTACATTAGATTTGCATTAATGTTCTGCTGAAGCCAGCAGCTATTTAAGCAGATCAAAAATGTAGATTACAGACACTATTTCAAACATCTTTATTTGAATGTGATACTGAGACAATGCATAAAGGTAAGCAGAATGTTAGAACAGCCAGGTTATTTCAATGTTTTTTAATTTACTTTATGGTAATAAGTGGAGTATTTAAAATAAACAGTCTATTTATTGAATTTGCAATGATCTTGCTCCCTCCCTTTCTCCCTCCCTCTCTAACTCCCTCCCTTTCTCTTTCTCTCTCTTTCTCTCTAACTCTCAACACACACACACACACACACAAACATCTGAAAATATCAACTTATTTTTACTCACATAGCCAATTTTTTTTCTCATTATATGTATTTTGGGGATGTAAAATTGAAATTTCTAAGTTAAGGAAATTGAAAAAAAATACATTTTCCCAGATAAATATTTGTTCCTTCTAAGGAATTAAAAAATAGCTATTGAATCCTTATTTTTGGTTTGTTTTAAATTTTTTCATAAAGGCCTAGTATTTTATGAACAAAAATAAAATTTAAGAATATAGGAAGGAAATATTTATTAGTAATGTGTACTTAATATAATTATACATAACCGCATATATTTCTTGTGAGTAAATAAAACAGCCATTCAGATGCAGAATGAAATGATGGCTACAAATTATAGTAGTTCAACCAATTCATTTTCATGGGGGTATACATTTTTTCCCTCATGAATTTACCATATGTTTATAACACCTAATCTCATGTTTTGAAAAACAAGTCAGTCAATTTTGGTATATAAATAGAGTTGATTTTGGGGGGGAAACTTGAACCATTTATAAATTTACATACTCTTCAACTTTATCAAATATTTGCAAAATTTTATCAAAATTTATTTATTTTTTCTTTAATGGAATTTAAAATATTAATAACTGATGCTCTTACTGCAGTTGTTCTATGCAACATCCCAGGCAATTTATTCCAATGGTACAAATCAAAACTCAACCATTACTTTAAATGTCCTGAGATTCTTGTTCAGGTTCTAACAACAGAAGATCTTTATGGTTTTCCCCTCAAGAGCAGGTCAACTCAATATACTAAATATCATCTAGATTGTTTAATACTAAGTTGATTTAACTGTGACATTTAGGCTATGTCTAATCTGTTCTCTCTAATGATGACTGTACCTTCTTCCTCAGACACAGATCTCTCTGATGTCTTTTTTGAATACTTTATTGCATAAAAATCAATATTAGAATTAGTTTATTTCTAAATATGAAATTGAGACCATTAACAAAGAGCTCCATTTCCTAGTCTTCTTATCTCACATCATTCAGACATATTCCAACACAATATTCTCCATCATTCTAACTTTGGATCTGGAGTTTGCCCTTCTTCTTTGTAAGACAAATCCCTCTTCATGCAAGTATGATCCTTTCCATATATATCTTCTCCAGCAAATTAGCTCCTTTGTCATTCTAGCTCTTTTATCTTCAGTTTCTTCCTAGGTATTGGCTTTCTATGCTGCCTACAAATGTATCTTCCCTATCTTTAAAAAAATTCACCTTTCTAGCTATCATCTTATATATTTCATATTTCTGACTTAGAATCTTCGAGATAGTAATTGATACTCAATGATTCCATTTCATCTGTTTTCACTCCCCTCTAAAGTTTTTTTTAATTTTACCTTCCAACTTCTTCATTCAAATAAAATTGCTTCTCCAAAGTAATCAATGATATTTTAATTGCCAAATACAACAATCTTTTAAAAATCCTATTTCCTCCTACCTCTCTGCAGTGTTTGACACATTAATTGTTGTTTTTTCCTGGATACTATCTCCTTTAAAAAAATCTTTTTTATTATAACTATCTGATCCCACCAGTTTAGTTTACTTTTCTGGTACTCTAGTGATGTCGTGCTAAATAACCATGGGTATAGACCAGCACTCTACTCCAGATCCTATTCTCTATACTCTCTTATTTGATAGTGTCATGAACCCCCAAATCTTTTGCAAATGAGTACATCTGGAGCACCTTACCATCCTTAGGGTATAATGTTACTATTTAGTTAAGTGGTAAATATCCCTGCATTATGATTGTGAACATCTTTGACAAATGTGTATTGCCGAGTTTCATTCCTCTTATTAAGATATTAACAAAATTATCTTTTTTGTTTCTTCTATGAATTAAACATGTGTGTTTTAATAAAGATAGTTATTTAGTAAATAATTTGACTACTTATAGAATAAATATTTATTTAACTGCTCATAAATAGAAGAATATATATGTGTGTGTGTGTGTGTGTGTGTATGTATGTACATATATTTATTTATTTAAATCCTTAAATATTCACTTCTATACTGCTTACAGGATATTTTAAAGATAATTTTTTTGGGGTTAAGATGGCGCCAGAGTAAAAAGCAGCTGTCTGACTTCTCCTAACCCACACATATAGGACTCCTCAAGAATATATAAAAACAAATCCAGAGGAAAGAAAGAACCCCACAACAGGGCGCAGCATTAGAGGTACATGGAAACGGGGCATTTCCATGCTATAAAGGGGTGAAACAGCTCCTACAAAAACATGAGCGGAGCAACACACTCCCCCACCCCAAACCACTATGGCGCCAGTGCTCTTAAGGAGCTTCAGGCAGAAGAACAAGCAAGGAAACCACGAGGAGGCTTGTCGCAGAAGAACTAGACCTGAGATCTCAGGAATCTCTAAAGAGGGGCAAACAGATCTTGGGCACGAGCATAAAGCTGAGAGGGAACTCAGCTTACAATGGCAAACCATCAGGAAAACCAGAAGAGAAAGATGAAGAAGAAAAACCTTTAACTCTTGACAAATTTTACACAGAAAAAATCCAAACAACAGAGGAAACCGTAGAGGAGAACAAACAACCCAAACCTTCCCAAAACAATGAAAATGGGTCACAAGGTCTTGAAGAGTTCAGATCTGAGATCATGAGAAAGATGGAAGAGATCTGGCAAGAAAATAACAGTTTAAAAGGCAGAATTTCACAATTGAAAAGCAAGGCAAGTAAATCAAAGACCAGAAATGACCAGATTGAAAAGGAAAACCAAAAGATTGTAGCTGAAAACCAGTCTCTAAAGGCTAGAATTGGGCAATTAGAAAAAGATGGCCCCAAATCAAAAGAATTAATAAACAAATTGGAGACCAAAATCAAATAGCTGGAAAACAGGTCAGACCAAACTGAAAAGGAAAATCAAAAGCTTATAGCAGAAAACCAGTCTCTAAAGACAAGAACTGGGCAATTAGAAGCCAATGATCTATCAAGACAGCAAGAACATATAAAACAAAGTCAAAAGACAAAACAGAAGGAAACATGAAATATCTCAATGAGAAACATATATATCCAGAAAATCAGTCTAGAAGAGACAATCAGAAAATCATTGGACTACCTGAAAAACCAGAAATTAATAGAAATTTGGATTCCATACTAAAAGAAATTATTCATCAAAATTGCCCTGAAGTTCTACAACAAGAGGGCAATATAGACATTGAAAGGATCCATAGAGCACCCTCTGCACTAGACACTGAAAAGACAATCCCCAGGAATATAATAGCCAAATTCAAGAGCTTCCAACTAAAAGAAAAAAATTTACAAGAAGCCAGAAAGAGACAATTCAGATATCAAAGAGCACCAATCAGGATCACACAGGACCTGGCAGCCTCCACACTAAAAGACCACAAGGCTTGGAATATGATATTCAGAAAGGCAAGAGAACTGGGTTTACAACCAAGGATCCCCTATCCATCAAAACTGACTATATTCTTCCAGGGGAAAGTTTGGGCATTCAACAAGATAGAAAATTTCCAAGCATTTGCACAGAAAAGACCAGGACTAAATGGAAAGTTTGATATCCAACCACAAAAATCAAGAGAAACATGAAAAGGTAAATAAGAAACAGAAGGGAAAGTAAGAAAACTCATATTTTTTTAAATTTGCCTCTTTAAGGGCTTCAATAAGATCTAATTATTGGTACTCCTATGTGGGGAAATGTTATGTAAAATTCTCTGTAGTGAACTCTGTTCACCCTTATAGCATTCACTATTATACTAATTAGAAGAATTATTCATAGGGAGAGTTTGGAATACTAAATGGTCTAAGATAAAATGGGTGGGAAGGAAAGAGGGGGATGAATAGTAGAGGACACCAAGAGAATCTTGAAGAAATAAGAAAAATAGGATATTCTATTAAACACAAAGAGGGCATGGGAAGGAGAAGGGATGAATACTATTATAAGAAGGAGAAGAAGAGAACATTAATAGGTAATATTTAAACCTTACTCTCAGTGTAATTAACCCTGAGAGGGAAGAATAGTTATATCCATTGGGATATAAAAATCGATCTAACCCTACAGAGAAAGTCAGAAGGGATAAACCAAGGGGAGCAGGGGAGTGGGGAGGTCGAAAAAGGGAGGGGAGAAGAAGGAGGAGGGAATTCATTAGGCCTTTAAAAATAAAAAGAGGGGAATAATAAGGGAGGGGGTAGAAAGGGAAGTTAATCAAGGGAGAGGATAAGGGATACCAGCTTAAAGCAAACCACTGGTTTAAAAGGAAATAGTTTAAGAAGAAGGGTTAGGAATAGGGGATGATACAAAAATGTCAGCAAATGCACAACTGATAATTATAACTCTGAATGTTTATGGGATGAACTTGCTCATAAAACAAAAGCAAATAGCAGAGTGGATTAGAAACCAAAATCCTACCATATGTTGTCTACAAGAAACACATATGAGGCGGGTGGACATACACAAGTTTAAGGTTCAGGGCTTGAGCAAAATCTTTTGGGCATCAAATGAGAAAAAGAAGGCATGAGTGGCTATTCTGATTTCAGAAAATGCCAATGTAAAAATAGATATGATTTAAAAAGACAGGGAAGGTCATTACATCCTGATTAAAGGCAGTATAAACAATGAGGAAATAACACTGCTCAATATTCATGCACCAGTGGTACAGCATCCAGATTCATAAAGGAGAAACTCACAGAGCTTAAGAAGGAAATAGATAGTAAAACCATACTAGTGGGAGATCTAAATATTCCTCTTTCAGATCTAGATAAATCAAACCGAAAAATAAATAAGAAAAAGGTAAGAGAGGTGAATGAAATCCTAGAAAAATTAGATTTAATTGATATGTGGAGAAAAATAAATAGGGACAAAGAGGAATCCACCTTCTTTTCAGCTGCTCATGGTACATTCACAACGATTGACCATGTAATAGGGCATAGAAACATTGCAAACAAATGCAAAAGAACAGAAATAATAAATGTAACTTTCTCAGATCATAGTGCAATAAAAATGATAATCAGTAAGGGCACCTGGACAGGCAAATCAAAAACTAATTGGAAATTAAATAATATAATTCTCCAAAACCAGCTAGTCAAAGAAGAAATCATAGAAACAATCAACAATTTCATTGAAGAGAATGACAATGATGAGACATCCTACCAAACTCTGTGGGATGCAGCCAAGGCAGTACTCAGGGGGAGGTTTATATCCTTGAGTGCATATATTAACAACCTAGGGAAGGAAGAGATTAATGAATTGGGCATGCAACTTAAAAAATTAAAAAGTGAGCAAATTAAAAATCCCCAGATGAAAACTAAATTAGAAATACTAAAAATCAAGGGAGAAATTAATAAAATTAAAAGTAAAAGAACTATTGAATTAATAAATAAGACTAGAAGCTGGTATTTTGAAAAAAACATAAAATAGACAAAGTACTGGTCAATCAAATTAAAAAAAGGAAAGAAGAAAACCAAATTAACAGTATCAAAGATGAAAAGGGAAACCTCACCTCTAATGAAGGGGAAATTAAAGCAATCATTAAAAACTATTTCATCCAATTAAACATAGCAATCTAAGATATATGGATTAATATTTACAAAAATATAAATTGCCTAGATTAACAGCAGAAGAAATAGAATACCTAAATAATACCATATCAGTAAAAGAAATTGAACAAGCCATCAAAGAACTCCTTAAGAAAAAATCACCAGGCCCTGATGGATTCACAAGTGAATTCTATCAGACATTCAAAGAACAACTAATCCCAATACTACACAAATTATTTGATATCATAAGCAAAGAAGGAGTACTACTAAATTCCTTTTATGACACAAATATGGGACTGATTCCAAAGCCAGGTAGATCAAAAACAGAGAAAGAAAACTCTAGTCCAATCTACAATGCAAAAATCCTAAATAGAATATTAGCAAAGAGACCCCAGCCAGTGATCAAGAGGATCATCTACCATGATCAGGTGGGATCTATACCAGGAATGCAAGGATGGTTCAACATTAGGAAAACCATCCACATAATTGACCATATCAACAAACTAACAAACAAAAATCACATGAGTATCTGAATAGATGCTGAAAAAGCCTTTGATAAAATACAGCACCCATTCCTATTGAAAACACTGGAAAGTATAGGAATAAAAGGTCCTTTCCTAAAAACAATAAACAGTATATACCTAAAACCACCAACGAGCATCATATGCAATGGGGATAAATTATAAACCTTCCCAATAAGATCAGGAGTGAGACAAGGATGACCATTACCTCCTCTATTATTTAACATTGTACTAGAAACACTAGCAGTACCAATTAGAGAAGAAAAAGAAATTGAGGGTATCAAAATTGGCAAGGAGGAGACTAAGCTATCACTCTTTGCAGACGGTATGATGGTTTACTTAAAAAATCCTAGAGAATCAACTAAGAAGCTTGTAGAAATAATCAACAACTTTAGCAAAGTTGCAGGATACAAAATAAATGTACATAAGTCATCAGCATTTATATATATTTCCAACACATCACAACAGCAAGAGGTAGAAAGAGAAACACCATTTAAAATCACCCTAGATAATATAAAATACTTAGGAATCTATCTACCAAAACAAACACAGGAATTATAAGAAAACAACTACAATTGGAAAAACATTCATTGACCATGGGTAGGATGAGCTAACATAATAAAAATGACCATTCCACCCAAATTAATTTACCTATTTAGTGCCATACCTATCAAACTACCAAAAAACTTTTTCACTGAATTATGAAAAACTATAACCAATTTCATTTGGAATAACAAAAGATCAAGAATATCAAGGGAAATAATGAAAAAAATGTTAAGGAAGGTGGCCTAGCAGTACCAGATATTAAACTATACTATAAAGCAGAGGTCATCAAAACGGTATGGTACTGGCTAAGAGACAGAAGAGAGGATCAGTAGAATAGACTTGGGGTAAGTGACATCAGCAAGACAGTATATGATAAACCCAAAGAGCCCAATTTTGGGGCCAAAAATCCACTATTTGACAAAAACTGTTGGGAAATTTGGAAAACAATATGGGAGAGATTAGGTTTAGATCAACATCTTACACCCTACACCAAGGTAAATTCAGAATGGGTGAATGGCTTGAATATAAAGAGGGAAACTATAAATAAGTTAAGTGAACACAGAATAGTATACTTGTCAGATCTCTGGGAAAGGAAAGATTTTAAAACCAAGCAAGAGTTAGAGAAAATTACAAAATGTAAAATAAATTATTTTGATTATATAAAACTAAAAATTTTTGTACAAACCAAAACAATGTAGCCATGATCAGAAGGGAAACAACAAACTGGGAAAAAGTCTTTATAACAAAAAACTCTGACAAGGGTCAAATTACTCAAATATATAAGGAGTTAAATCAATTGTATAAAAAATTAAGCCATTCCCCAATTGATAAATGGGCAAGAGACATGAATAGGCAATTTTCAGGTAAAGAAATCAAAACTATCAGTAAGCACATGAGAAAGTGTTCTAAATCTCTAATAATTAGAGAAATGCAAATCAAAACAAATGAGGTATCACCTCACACCTAGCAGAATGGTTAAAATGAAAGAAGGAGGGAGTAATGAATGTTGGAGGGGATGTGGCAAAATTGGGACATTAATGCATTTCTGCTGGAATTGTGAACTGATCCAACCATTCTGGCTGGCAATTTGGAACTATGCTCAAAGGACTATAAAAGAATGCGTACCCTTTGATCCAGCCATACCCTTGTTGGGATTGTACCCCAAAGAGATCATAGATAAACAGACTTGCATGAAAATATTTATAGCTGCTCTTTTTGTGGTGGCAAAAAACTGGAAAATGAGGGCATGCCCTTCAATTGGGGAATGGCTGAACAATTTGTGGTATATGTTGGTGATGGAATACTATTGTGCTAAAAGGAATAATAAACTGGAGGAATTCCATGTGAATTGGAAAGACCTCCAGGAATTGATGCAGAGTGAAAGGAGCAGCGCCAGAAGAACACTGTACACAGAGACTGATATACTGTGGTAAAATAGAATGTAATGGACTTCTGTACTAGCAGCAGTGCAATGACCCAAAACAATTCTGAGGGATTTAAGGGAAAGAACTCTACTCACATTCAGAGGAAGAATAGCAGGAGAGGAAACACAGAATAAAATCAACGGCTTGAATACATGGGTTGATGAGGACATGACTGGGGATCGAAAGTACCACACCAATGCAACTATCAACAATTTGGAAATAGGTCTTGATTAATGACACATGTTAAAACCAGTGGAAATGCATATCAACCAGGGGAGGGGGGATTTCAGGGGGTGAAGGGGAAAGTAAGAGCATAAACCATGTAACCATTTTAACTTTTCTAAAATATAAATATTAGTAAATGTTTAAAAGGAAAAAAAGATAATTTTTTGACATCTGCATTATAATGAAGTACACAAAATTCTTATGAATTTCCATTTTATATTAAATGAGATATATATGTTCATATATATATATATATATATATATATATACCTCAGTTTATACATATACATTTATAGGTATACATTTGTTGACATATTTTGTATTGCTCTCCTCTAAAAATAGGTTATTAAATTTATGGTCTATTCAACACTGGTTTCAAATTTAAATTTGTTTTCCATGGTGATTAGAAATAATACAATATTGGCCCTGAACTTCACATCTCCCTCTAATATAATATTAGAACTGTCACTAATTAGAATAATTGTTCAATTTAATTTTATCTTGCTTGTTACTGATGATGGAGTTGATAAGCCATGAACTTTGTCACTGCTATGAACATCTGGATATAATTGGAGGTCAAGTGAGTGACCAGTGTTATTTGCGAATTGAATAATTAATTTTGGAATAACTTATTATTGGACATATATGAAATCATTATGACATTCACATATCTAAGATTGTACTTCAATATCTGTCATATAATATTTCATTGAAGGATAATTACCAGTTCATTAATATTGCCCTCTAAGTAATATGGCCAGTTTATTTTATAGGCCAAGTTCCAGAGACTTACGTGATTTACAAAAATAAATTTGACTGTTCTAAATATATTTTCATTTAAAAATTTTCTAATGCTATATATTAAGACAATATAATTTAACCATTATTCCCATCTTTCTTAATCACATTTATTTCTAGGAGAAATCTTCTTTACTATTGCTCTTCTGTTACTAGGTAATCTGGTTTATTCAGTAGAATGATATGGATTTTTAAAAAAAGCTTTTCAAAAGAAAGTTATGAATGAAACAAAAAAATGTCAAAAATTTTGAAGCAAAATGCTTTCAGAAAAAATAGTTTTCCCTTTCTGATTTTTTTGATAAGAAGCATAATCAGTATCAAAATATAATGGCTATAGCATTGAATATTGAATGTATGGTTTCAGTTACCTGTTAATTATAGACTTCTAAAATTATAAAATAAAAAATATTAAATATATGTGTATAATTTTTTTATTTCTATTTCCCTGTTGCTATGATTTAATCATTAGTACTTCCTTTTTTAATTTCCTTCCAGTTATTAACACTACTTTGGAATTAATTTGAAGCAATAGCTCTTTAACTTTTTGGATTTCTAAATAAAATTTCCATACAATACAGGTCTTAAAATAAGTCATTCATATATTTATTATCTTAAAATAAAAGGAGAATTGTTTTCTTGATAAACAGACAAGAAATCCTAGTTTTCTATATTACTTCACTATGATGAAGAAGAATAATTTTTCTATTTGATTTCTATTTATAAATTATTCATTCTCATGCAATATGGAAAAAAATAAAATTATGTTCTCTGTGTCATGAAAAATTAGAAATTATAAGGGTAATCAAAAACAACACAATATATAACCAATAATTTTATCCTCATACAGTGATATATTTTATTTTAATTACTAGAATTTAAAACTATTCACTGATTTCTAAACAAAGCATAAGTTAAATAATATGGAAATTTTCTTATTTATAGTTTTGATGTAACACTGTCAGTCAGGTGATGCTAGTGTTTCTAGTACTATGTTGAATAATAGAGGCGATCTAGTTTTAATAGTTTAGAAAGTATTTTATAGTTGTGTTCGTATAATTCCTGTGTTTGTTTTTGGTAGATAGATTCCTAAGTATTTTATATTGCCTACGGTGATTGTAAATGGTGTTTCTCTTTCTACCTCCTGCTGCTCTAATGTGTTGGAAATATATATAAATGCTGATGACTTATGTACATTTATTTTGCATCCTGCAACTTTGCTAAAGTTGTTGATTATTTCTATTAGCCTTTTAGTTGATTCTCTAGGATTTTTAAGTAGACCATCATATCATCTGCAAACAGTGATAGCTTAGTCTCCTCATTGCCTATTTTGATACCTTCAATTTCTTTTTCTTCTCTAATTGCTACTGCTAGTGTTTCTAGTACTATTTTGAATAATAGAGGCGTTAGTGGGCATCCTTGTTTCATACCTGATCTTATTGGGAAGCCTTCTAATTTATCTCTATTGTCTATGATGCTTGTTGATGGTTTTAGGTATATACTGTTTATTATTTTTAGGAAAGGTCCTTCTATTCCTATACTTTCTAGTGTTTTCAATAGAAATGGATGCTGTATTTTCTCAAAGGCTTTTTCAGCATCTATTGAGATAATCATGTGTTTTTTGTTGGTTTGCTTGTTGATAATGTCAATTATGCGAATTGTTTTCCTGATGTTGAACCATCCTTGCACACCTAATCATAATGAATAACCCTTGTGATCACTTGTTGGAGTCTCCTCGCAAGTATTCTGTTTAAGAATTTTGCATCTATGTTCATTAAAGAAATTGGTCTATAGTTTTCTTTCTCTGTTTTTGATCTACCTGACTTTCGGATCAGTACCATATTTGTATCATAAAAGGAGTTTGGTAGAACTTATTATGTCAAATAGTTTTTATAGTATTGGAATTAGTTCTTTAAAGGTTTGGTAGAATTCACTTGTGAATCCATCTGCTTCTGGGGATTTTATCTTAGGGAGTTCTTTGATGGCTTGTTCTATTTCTTTTTCTGGTATGGGATTATTTAAGTATTCTATTTCTTCTACTTTTAATCTAGGCAATTTATATTTTTGTAAATATTCATCCATCTCTCCTAGATTGCTATATTTATTACCCTATAATTGCACAAAATAGTTTTTAATTATTGCCATTATTTCCCCTTCATTAGAGGTGAGGTCTCCCTTTTCATCTTTGATACTGTTAATTTGGTTTTCTTCTTTTCTTTTTTAAATTAGATTGACCAGTACTTTGTCTATTTTATCTTTTTTTCAAAGTACCAGCTTTTAGTCTTATTTATTAATTCAATAGTTCTTTTACTTTCAATTTTATTAATTTCTCCCTTGATATTTAGTATTTCTCATTTAGTTTTCATCTTGGGATTTTTAATTTGCTCGCTTTCTAATTTTTTAAGTTGCATGCCCAATTCATTAATCTCTTCCCTCCCCAATTTTT
This sequence comes from Gracilinanus agilis, assembly GCF_016433145.1. Taxonomy (NCBI): domain Eukaryota; kingdom Metazoa; phylum Chordata; class Mammalia; order Didelphimorphia; family Didelphidae; genus Gracilinanus; species Gracilinanus agilis. Next base: position 516,900,066 of record NC_058132.1, read on the forward strand.
TGAATATATGCACTCAACAATATAAATTTTCCCCTGAGTACTGCCTTGGATGCATCCCACAGAGTTTGGTAGGATGTTTCATCATTTTCATTCTCTTCAATGAAATTGTTGATTGTTTCTATGATTTCTTTGACTAGCTGGTTTTGGTGAATCACATTATTTAATTTCCAATTAGTTTTTGATTTGCCTGTCCAGGTGCCCTTACTAATTATTATTTTCATTGCATTATGATCTGAGAAAGTTACATTTATTATTTCTGCTCTTTTGCATTTGTTTGCAATGTTTCTATGCTATTACATGGTCAATCTTTGTGAATGCACCATGTGTAGCTGAAAAGAAGGTATATTCCTTTTTGTTCCTGTTTATTTTTCTCCATATATTGATTAAATCTAATTTTTCTAGGACTTCATTCATCTTTCTTACCTCTTTCTTATTTATTTTTTTGGTTTGATTTATCTAGATCTGAAAGAGGAATATTTAGATCTCCCACTAGTATGGTTTTACTATCTATTTCCTTCTTGAGCTCTGCCAGTTTCTCCTTTAGGAATCTGGATGCTATACCATTTGGTGCATACACGTTGAGCACTGTTATTTCCTCGCTGTCTATACTGCCTTTTATCAGGATGTAATTACCTTCCCTATCTCTTTTAACCAAATCTATTTTTACTTTGGCTTTGTCAGAGATCATGGTTACCACTCCTGTCTTCTTTTTCTTATTTGAAGCCCAAAAGATTTTGCTCCAGCCTTTCACCTTATACCTGTGTATGTCCAACCGCCTCATATGTGTTTCTTGTAGACAACATATGGTAGGATTTTGATTTCTAATCCACTCTCCTATTTGCTTCCATTTTATGGGAAAATTCATCCCATTCACATTCAGAGTTATAATTATCAGTTTTGTATTCGACAACATTTTGGTATCCTCTCCTTGTACTATTCCTCCTTCTTTTGCTATTTCCTTTTAAACCAGTGGTTTGCTTTAGACCTGTCCCCCTTGTCCCCTCCCTTCATTTACTTCCATTTCCACCCCCTCCCTTATTATCCCCCTTTTTTATTTTTAAGGCCTAATTAATTCCCTCCCTTCTCTCCTCCCCTCCCTTTTTGACCTCCCCACTTCCCTTCTCCCCTTGGTTGATCTTTTCTTACTTTCTCAGTAGGGTTAGATAGAATTCTACATCTCAATGGATATAGCTACTCTTCCCTCTCAGGGTTAATTCTGCTGAGAGTAAGGTTTAAATATTTCCTCTTAATTCTCTCTTCCTCTCATTTTCATGATAATATTGATCCCCTCCCCTTCCTATGCTCTCTTTGTGTGGTATAGAATATCGTATTTTTCTTATTCATTCAAGTTTCTCTTGATATCATCTTCTATTCACCCTCCCTCTTTTTTTCCCTGCCCCATCTCATCTTAAACCATTTAGTTCTCCAACCTCTCCCTATGAATAATTCTTCTAATTACTCTAATAGTGAATATATTTTTTGAAAGTTACACAGAACATTTCTCCATAATGGAATACAAACGATTTGATCTTATAAAGGCCCTTAAAGGGGTAAATTTAAGAATAAGAATTTTCCTTCTTTCCCCTCTGTTCATTATTTACCTTTTCATGTTTCTCTTGGTTTTTGTTGTTGAATATCGAACTTTCCATTTAGTCCTGGTCTTTTCTGTGCAAATACTTGGAAATCTTCTATCTTGTTGAATGCCCATACTTTCCCCTGGAAATGTATAGTCAGTTTTGATGGGTAGGTGATCCTTGGTTGTAGACCCAGTTCCCCTGCCTTTCTGAATATCATATTCTAAGCCTTTCAGGCTTTTAGTGTTGAGGCTGCCAGGTCCTGTGTGATCCTGATTGGTGCCCCTTGTTATAAAAAGTAAGTAATTTGAGTGGGTCTCAAAGGCTATTTGGGTGTAAGGAAGGATAAAGAGGATATAGATGATTATAAGGTGATTGGGGGAGGAATAAAGGTAAGGGAAGGTATATAGGAGATAAGGGAAATAGGGTATATAGGAGAGGCAGCTTAAAACAGGCTAGAAGCTGAGGTTATAGACAGAGGATACTGGGGATATATAGACTGAACCCTTCAAGGCAAGAAAATTATCCCTATGGACACAAAGTAGTTTTGGACCAGTCAGAAATGTTTCAATCTGCCTTGAGGGCTTTCTCTTGTCAATTTCTAAAGTCCCTTGAGGGAGGAGTTGAAAGGCTCCTCCCTTGCAGTGAAACTGATGGCAGCTGGATGAAGTCTCAGGTAAGGACTTCCTCCCAAGATGGATGCCCACAGTTCCCCTCAAGAAATAAAAGAAAATGATTCCTTCTCTCTTTAACACTTGCCTTAATCTTCGATATAATGATTCACCAGAGACTTGAGTGGGTAAGAAGAGGATTTATTAATCTCAGGTTAATCAGAGGGAAAGAGGTTCAGGGTTTTCTAACTGCTGCTAGGGAGAGGGGTTATTGTGCGGGATGGTTCAAGGAGAGGTTTAGAATGAGAGAGCCTGCTCTCCCAGGTAGGAAGATTTGACTGCCTTTTAAGTAAAGTCTTTATCAAATCACTAAAACTAGGAGTAATTTATTTGAGGATACTCTACTTGTCTATTAGGAACTAAAACCACAATGTCCAATCACCAAGCCCTCCCTTCCAGGAAATTCAGGGGAAGGGGAGGGATGTAGGTGGAGTGATCAGGGAGAGGTCCAGAGAAATGAGATAGGTCTAAATTTCCCCAAGGCAGAATAAGCACAGACCAAGGCCTAAGCAATTAGGCCAAAGTCAAGCTGTAAGGCCAAAGCCAACAGGCTAAGCCAAAGCAAAAGCCTTCAGCCACAGCAAAAGCCAGAAGACAAAAGCCTCCTCAGTTGGAACTTCATCTCTATTTATAGCTTCAAGTTCTAACTGACTTTCTGAAGATTATAAAACTTTTGACTTTTTGTGACCGTTAGAAATTACAGAAGCAAAAAGTTTCTGTTAGCTACCTTGCATTACAATCTTGATATCTGAATTGTCTCTTTCTGGCTTTTTGTAATATTTTTTTTCTTTTACTTGGAAACTCTTGAATTTGGCTATTATATTTCTGGTAGTTGTCTTTTCAGGGTCTAGTGTAGAGGGTGATCTATGGATTCTTTCAATGTCTATATTGCCCTCTTGTTGTAGAATTTCAGGGCAGTAGCTGAATAATTTCTTTTAGTATGGAGTCCAAATTTCTATTAATTTCTGGTTTTTCGGGAAGACCAATGATTTTCAAATTGTCTCTTCTAGAACTGTTTTCTTGATTTGTAGATTTCTTAGTGAGGTATTTCATGTTTCCTTCTATTTTATCAGTCTTTTGACTTTGCTTTATTTGTTCTTGCTCTCTTGAGAGATCATTGGCTTCTAATTGCCCAATTCTAGCCTTTAGAGACTGGTTTTCCTTTTTAATCTGATCTATCTGGTTCTTCAAGGCTTCCAGCTGGTTATTTCTGGTCTTCAGTTTGCTTATGAATTCATTTGATTTCTTAGCTTTACTTTCCAATTGCAAAATTTTGCCTTTATAAATCTTATTTTCTTCCCAGATCTCTTCCATCTTTTTCATAATCTCAGATTTGAACTCTTCAAGATCTTTTGACCCATTTTCATTTTTTTGGGAAGGTTTGGATGTCTTTAATTTTTTGTCCTCCTCTGTTTTCTGTTTTTCTCTGTGCAGAAGTTTTCAAGTGTTTCAGCTTTTTTCTTGGTCTTCTTGTTTATTTCTTGATTGGCCTTGATTGGCATCATTATATTTTATCTGCCAGAAGGCTGATTAAGGCAATCTGATTCTCTTTGTATGGAGGTAGGGAGCAGATTTTTGCCTGAGGCTATTTTGTGAGTCTCTCTTGGCTTGTCTGGGGACCCTCCTGGGGTCTGTGGTCTAACTGTTTTCAGGGTCAAGCCCCCGTGTTCCTAGCTAGCTGCCCAGAGCTTGGGACTTGGCCCATGCTTGCTCCTCCACCTGAGATTTTCACCTGAGTCTGAGTGTGCTGGGTGCTGCTCCTGCCTCTTTCAGCCCCACTCCTGTGTGTCCAAAGTCTGAGTTTTCCAGCCACCTGGGATCTCAGGTCTTGCTGCTCTCAGGTGCAAGCTCCTGGTAGTGCCAGATAGCTGCTGAGGGGCTTGATTTTTGTGCCCCCACTTGCTCTAACTCTGAAGCACAGCCTCTTACTCTGGTACTGTGGATGACGTGGGGGAGGGTTGATCCACTCATGTTTTAATGGAAGCTATTTCCCCCCCTTATAGCATGGAAGTGCCAAAATCCCACATACCTTTGATACTGCGTCCTATTGTGGGGTCCCTTCTTTCAACTGGATTTTGTTTTCTTGTCCTTTGAATGTACTCTATATCCACTGGTAAGGAGAGAAAGTTGCCCTGCCTCTACTCTGCCACTATCTTAACCCAGAAGTCTCAGAAACCAATATTTCTAATACACTCCAAATCAAAATTTCTATCCCTAATCTAAGAATAGGTAATGCTGATTTTAAAATTTTAGTAATTTTTATTTCCTCTTTTTTAATGTTAGAAATGCTTCTCTCCATACTTTTGAAAAAACTGGTAACATAAGAGGAAATTCTAGCAATTTTATTACTTAGAACTTTCAGGAATCAATTGTGATAAAAGTTATATGAGATTAATCACCTGAACCACTTATAATGCTATAAATCAGCTATTAGTTGAAGAAAATTTCTAATTAAAACTGTGCTTGAATGAACATAATAAAAAACGCCCCTGAAATACAGAAAATTGGGAAAGTACTGCTGTTTTTGTATTAGTACATTCTATGCTTCAATATATACAAATATGGCTCAGTAAGCACATACATTCTTAGTTATATCTGTTTCTTATGAATAGCCTAAAACTGTCTCATATCAATGATATTTGTTAAGATCACAAATTCTGGGTCCCAGCTTCTTTCAGATTCAGACATTAGGAATTTCTAATAAGGGACAAGATGCAGCACTCCTAGCTACTCAAACATGTATGATGGAAGCCCAAAAGCAGCATAAACACAAAGTGCTGGGTAATTGGGGGTGTCCTCATGGAGTAATACAAGATTATAATATTATAATTCAGCAATAGAAAATTTCTAAAGTGACTGTCCTGGTGCTATCTCACTAAGAAGTATAATCTAGTAATTAACATTCCAGTGAAGATGACAATATGATTGGTTAGATAACCATCACAAAATTGATTCCTACATTACATTTTGTAACTACTACAATACAGCTACTTCCAGGTATGATGATTAGATATTTTGGGGTTATGAATGTAATTATAAAGGACAAGAATAACTGTCCAACTCTTCTGTAGGACTCAAAAAGTAGAGATGGCAACTATGAGTAAGTGTCAGTAACTCAAATGCCTACTGGTATGCACATTTTGCTTAAATGAATTCCGTTAATGTTGAAAAATAGGTTGAGAAACAAAAATAAAGTTGAAATTTTTCCATCTGTGTAATTATAGTGAATTTCCAATCTGTTTTTTTGAAATCATCCACATAGAACAATATTAAAAGGTGGTTTGTTATATCTAACCATCTATCATTTATATTATCATTTAAATTTTGGAAATTTAAAAGTATATGTCATTTCAGAAAATATTCATTTAAAATCTTCTCTCCATAATTCCCAAGCCAACTTTAGGGGAAAAATGTGAGTTTGGTAAAATATATTTTAAGATCTAAACTTTTCATGTAACCCACTTCTTCTTTTGTTGATTCTTCTCCATTGTACTCATAATTTTTTCTTGAAGGGATCTAAAACTAGCTTATATTAAGGTATAAATAGTGGAAATGTCTTCATGCCTTATTGATGTGGCAAAGTAATTATACTTTATGTTGTCAAGGGAGAAGTTGATAAAAATAGCAACAAATTACATTCAAAAGATTAATCATCTGACCTGGAATCAAACTATTTAGGATACCTCCAAGGTTATGTGTATGATCTATGTGTGTTATTTAAATAAAATTTACATGTGAAATTATAAACATGTATTATTGTTGGTATTTAGTCAAGTCCAAATCTTTGTGACCCATTTCGAGATTTCTTGGCAAATATACTAAAGTAGTTTGTCTTTTCCTTCTCTACTGTTTTTTTTTAACCTGAGACAAACAGGGTTAAGTGATTTGCTTAGGGTCACATAGGTAGTAATTATCTGAGGCTAGATTTGAACTCAGGCACAAGTGGAAAAATTATATTGTTCATCTTATACTCTTTCTTTTTAATTTTTTAAACCCTTACCTTCTGTCTTATAAATTCTAAGACATAAGATTGGTATGGATTAGGCAATTAAGGTTAAGTGATGTGCTCAGGGTCACATATCTAGTTAGTGTCTGTGACCAAACTGAACCCAAGTCCACCCAACTCCAGGCCTGTTGCTTTTACCTAGCACAAGCTTTATGTTACCTAGATGTCCCTTGTAATCCTTAGTTTTAGAGAATGCTTATAGGGTCCCAGTTTAATGTTTGCTTTCAGATTCTATGAGTGTGTCTATAAGTAGAATTAAGAAACTTAATCAAAAGACACCCACAGTCTACTGAAAATCTTTAGATATAGATCTTGAAAGGAACAAAAGTCCATTCTCCTCATTTTTATTTTCAATTTAGAGATATATACAAGTTCACACATGTTGTAAGAGCCATGATTAGAACTTAAAGAAGTCTAACTCTAACATTACCTGTCATTCAGAAAATAAGAATACTAAAACCATTAATGAATATTAAGGGGAAAATATAATTTCTAAAATTTTCCTTTAGCTATAACTATTTTAGTAGTATTTTTCTACTCTCTAAATTTTGATATAACTTTAATTTAATTTTTATCCCTTATCCCTGAGCACAGTTATGATACTATAAATTTAAAAGTATATATGAAGAATATTTGAATTCATTTTAGTAGTATATATTTAAGTAGTCTGAAGAGTCAAACAAGAATGAATCAAAATAAATATTAAAATTAGTTTGCAAATATGCTAAAAACATATCATTTCGCAGAAAAGGAGTCAAAATAAATCTAAAGATATATATGATATTTGAGAAAAGACACACACAAAAAATCAAACCAAGCCACTAAAAAGTATGAAAATTTTAGTTCTTAGAATTTGTATATCCTTTGCGAAAACATTCAGATTTGAGAAGCTACTCTATTTCCATAGAACAAGATATTCTCTAGCCATATTTATATAGAAATACACATGATCTCAGTGGTTAATTGATTCTTAGACATTAGGAGCTAGGAGGAACCTTATAGGTCATTTAATTCAAACTCCAATTTTACAGATGAGGAAAAGGAGGCCCAGAAAGAGGAAATGATTTGACCACAAAGTCATACAATCAATTAATTCCAGAGCCTGGACTGGGAAGTACAATGTCTAATTTTGGTTTTCAGTTTGGTATTTCTATTTGGCTATTTAATTTCTCATTCTTGATACAATATCAATCAATCAATATTGTATCTTATATTTATATATAATATATAGATTTGTATGCACATATCTATATATGATATGACTTTCATAATTTGTCCAGTTGTAAACTTTATAAGAAGCAGGTTTGAATATTTCATCTTCATATTTTGTCTATATATTTATTTTCCTAATTATATCCATTAGTCCTAGTCCTAGTCAAGAACCTTTGTACAAACTCAAACAATTCCTCTTTCACTTGGATGTTTACAAATGATGTTCAAATATTTGCAGGCTAGGTTTTTGCTCACATTCTCACTCATCATTTAGTCAAAGTCAAATATTATTTAGTGGCAAACTCTTCAATCATGAAAATAGGGAATTGTTATTCAGTCTCCTTATCCACATAGAAAAATTAATCAATTGGAGATTCATCTTAAAGCTGATATGCCATAATATCTCTGAGTATTATAGTATGAATAATTAAGTATATAATGAATCATAACAGATTACCTAAGCAATAGCAAGGTATAATGGACTCAGTCTTGATCTTAAAGTTAGGATGATCTGGGTTCATGTCTTCCTTCTGAAACATACCAGCTATATTACTCTGGATAGTCATTTAACTTTTAGAATTTTGGGAAGCTCCCTAAGACTATAAATTGTAGAATAGCTGCTAATCTGCTTTTGTTGAGGGAGTTTCCCATCTGAGATTCCCTTTGTAACAATAAAATCATTGATCTGGACTGATTACCATTCTTCCATGACTCTTCCCACCCCCTCCACCAGGTCCCAACAATACCAACAACAATGATCTCCTAATCAAAGTATTATTTTATTCAAAGGAATGACAAGTCAAGAATTTTTAGGAGAGTAATAAAAATAGTAATGAAAAGAGTCTAGAAATATCAAACTTGTAACAATATTATATAAACAGTATATTAGCAAGGAAATTAAGATAAAACAGGTATCCGTAATGATTTGTGGTAATATGGATTTAATTGAATTGTAATATGACAAAAGGAATGATAAATATGATAAATTCAGTGAACTGTGGGAAGTCTTTTAGGAAGTAAACTCAGAAAAAAGGTAGGAGAGCAAATTGTCATGACTACAATAATGTAAAAGAAATTAACTTTGAAAGATTTAAGAACTCTACTCAAACAAGTTAAGTAATAGTTAAATGCAAGACCTTGTGCTGTAATTTGCTATCCCACTCTTTCCACAAAGATGATGAATTAGAAAAGATTCAGCATGCCAAATCCTGCCTAACATCTCCTTTAGTGTGGCCACTAAGAATTTTTTTTTAATTTTAAATAAACATTTTTCTATTAATAAAGTAAAATCCATTAACTAGCACACACACACACACACACACACACACACAACAGAAGCCAGATTTATTAGAAGTTCTAAAGAAGATATGCAGTTCAGAGATGTGCAATGTGTTGATTTGTTTTGTTTATGTAGGAAGGGAGGATTTTTATCATGGGGGAAATTAGTATTAGGAATGGTGATATAAATGAAACATCTTCCTCATTATAAATGAAACATTTAAAGAGTATACAGAAGGAAAAAATACTGCAAAAGGATACACAAACAGGTATTTTGTTATTACCTTATTGAATATATATTTCCAGCTGTACAACCAAAATGACAGCACTATGTTCAGGTGATTTTGATTCACATGTAAATTGAACTTAAGTCAAGCAAAGTTGCACAAAATCAGTGGTCTCTTTCTTTCAGACTTATCAAAGCGCAGTGGCAAGACAAAAGTCAAAATAACTGGAAACAGCTCAGGAGGCAGTGAATGACCTTGGCTTTCTCTATGTCTAATCAAGCTTTAAGCACTACACAAACCCTGCTGCAACAACTGTTTTGGCTATTGGAGCAAATTGTTCTCATCCTTCCCAACTAGGAAATCTTCACATGATTGGTGCAATCACCCACAACTCACTATCATTTTGAGGCTGTCATTTTACCCTCAACCTAATTTATCCTACCTCCTTAGAAGATTTACCAATGTATGCTACAACTTCTTGGCTTCACAGGTGACAGGGGGATGGCATGTGGACACAGAAAGGAGAAAGCAGCCTTGAAAAGGGCTCAGCAAGTCCTCACAGCAGAACTTCTACTCACTAGTCTTCTCTGAACACCCTATACACTATATATGTCTGTGTATGTCTGTGTGTATGTGTGTAAAAAATTCACCCTCAAAATTCTTAAGAAGAAAGGAAGGAAGGGGGGCAGCTGGGTAGCTCAGTGGAGTGAGAGTCAGGCCTAGAGACAGGAGGTCCTAGGTTCAAACCCGGCCTCAGCCACTTCCCAGCTGTGTGACCCTGGGTAAGTCACTTGACCCCCATTGCCCACCCTTACCAATCTTCTCAATCTTCCACCTATGAGACAATACACCGAAGTACAAGGGTTTAAAAAAAAAAGGAAGAAAGGAAGGAAGGAGGTAGGAAGGAAGGCAGCATTTATTAAGTGCCTCTTTTGTGACAGACATCATGGAAAAGCCTTAAAAAATTTGTTTTATTGGAAGCTTCAATAACCCTGGGACATAGATACTATTATTATAGTACCCATTTTGCATTTGAGAAAGTAAGACAAATAAGAATTAAGTGAGTTTCCTACATGCAGAAACCTAGCATATATCTGAGATCATATATGATCTCATCTCTCTTCTTGATTTCAAGTCCAGTGTCCTATCCATGATACCATCTTCTGCTTTTGTATAATTAAATGTTAGTTTTTATTGATAGTTATTAAGTTCATATTTTAAAAGGCTTTTTAAAAATCAACATTAAAAGATATTACTCATTCTATTTGGTAAATTAAGATATTTGGATTTTACAAACTATTTCTTAAACCTATGAACTCAACATTGTTAGCTCATATCTATATGATAGAATGTAATAACATTATTAAACAAAGAAAACAAGCTAGAGGCAATATAATACATAGTCTAAAATTCCAAAGGATGTTCAATATAGGTAGGATATGGCTCTAGAAAAATTTTCTACTAGTACAAGCAACTTTTCAGTAAAAAAATCAAAGAATAAACATTTAAGTGCTTATTAATGTGCCATCCCCTCAAATACAAAAAGAAACTAAAAATGGATACTGCTTCAAGCTCATAATATAATGAAGGAGCCAAAAGAAAAAAAAGAGCATAAATGAACTATGAAGAACTGATAGGAAATAATCAACAAAGGAAAAGTATTAGAATTAAGAGGGATTGATATTATTTATAAACACTATTACCTAAGTACATCAGCTCCCTAACAGGTTGGTAGGATTCTTCATCATCTGTTTTCTAGAAAAAATGTTTGTTTATTGTGTTGATCAGAGTTCTTAAATTTTTAAAAATTATTTTCCTTTGCAATGATTTTTATATAAATTATTTTCCTGCATCTCCTCACTTTACTCTGCTTTCCTCTATTCAAGTCTTTCCAGCTATGTCTGTCATTTCTTTCATTATTTCTTACTTCACAATAATATTTCATTATATTAATATATTATAATTTGTTCAGTCATTGCACAGTTGATGGACATTCCATTAGTAACCTATTCTTTGTCATTCAGGGTCACTATATATACATGTATATATATCTATACATTATATTTATAATGTATAAATATGCCCTTTGATATCTGAGTTTTAAGTGAAGTAGTAGTAGAATCTCTGGGAGAAAGAATAGGCAAAGCTTCATATCTTGGTATCATGGTTTCCAAGTGCTTTCTAGAATATATTAACAATTAAGCATTCTACAAAGATTGCATAGCGTCCTCTTTTGCGGTTACACCTCCAATATTTGTCATTTTCCTTTCATATCAACTTTGGCAATCTTATGGCTATAAATTTGCTCTTTTTAAATAAAAGGCTCATGTATGTTGAGTTATTAGCAAAATGTGATACAAATAATAATCAATCAAAGGCAAAATTGGGCCCAGATCTTTGGAATTGAGTATTCAAAGTTCTTGCTAGACTATACAATAAAGTTTTGGTGTCAAAATATTTAAATGAAATATAAAAACAGATAAAATGCTGTTTTTGAAAGAAATTATCATTTAAAATGTTTTTTCAAGGGCAGCTGGGTAGCTCAGTGGATTGAGAGCCAGGCCTAGAGACGGGAGGTCCTAGGTTCAAATCCGGCCTCAGACACTTCCCAGCTGTGTGACCCTGGGCAAGTCACTTGACCCCCATTGCCTACCCTTACCAATCTTCCACCTATAAGTCAATACACAGAAGTTAAGGGTTTAAAATAAAAAAAAATGTTTTTTCAATATTTTCCCATTATACTTTTCATTTATCTTCTCTAAGTTTACTAAGTGAAATTATAAGAGGATGGAAGGAAAATGAATGAAGAGATAATAATACTTAATTTAACAATGTACATTTTCCCCAGGCATCTATATTCTTATGTTAGATAAATTAAACTAGAAAATATTACTACATTAAAACATAGAGTTCAATTTAGATGTTCAAATGACCCTTTGAGATATGTTTTACTGATTAAAGGAACATATCTATGATATCAGATAGGTATTTGGAAGTTAAAATCAATAATCAAAAATATCAATCTTGTCTTTGGAAATAAAAATGGGTTATCCAAAATCAGAAAAAAGGAAATGGAATTTAAAATGCTTATTCTTATACTAAGATGGACAAAATTGAAGTCTATTGTAAATGGTTTACAAATTGTGTGGGTAGAAACATCACAGGCTTGAATTGTTAAGCTGCCCCTTGGAGAGAATAGGTTTTTCCTTTATCCCAGAGTAATTAGTTCATTCTCTCCATCTGTTATGTTAGGAACTCTGGGGAAAGGCAAAGCTTTTCTTCCTGTGTAACCTCAGGATGTGCTTATGTGTTCTTGAGGGAGACACTCACCACCTGCTCCCTGTGGCCTTGTATCTTCCCCACCCTTTTCTTGGGTAGCTGTAAAAAGATATTGGCATTCATCCATGTATTTCACATCTCATGTGGGAATTATCACAATTGAATATACCCTCTGCTTGTAAAGATGGGTTAGGCTGCAAGGGTGAGGACTCAAATGTATTTTCAAGAATTCTCAATGGGATCTATTCTGTTTCTTGCTGAGCTATGTTCATAGAAATGACCTTCTGGTGTTAATATTTTCACAATTTATGTAGCTAAACAGATGGCACAAGATACACTATTCTTGATTCTGTTGTCTGACATGTATATTATTTATACTTTCATGAAAATATTACATACAGAGAGTATCTCGCTCATGTGAGCAATGCTGTTTTAATGCAACGTCTCAGAAATTTTTTTAATGAAGGGATCACTAACAAGTCCCATGTCTGAAAATAGAAAAGACATCTCTGGCATACACAGATTATCTTAATTATGGTGTAAAAGTAATATTTGATAGTGGAAAGAACACTTCTGGTTTTAGTGCACCATGGTACAGATCCCTGCTTGATTTGTAAGAGTTCAGGTAATCAATTTACTTTTAATCTCTGGAAATAAGTCTTATCAACTTTACATAGTATTCTCAAAGTTTAATCACAGTTTTAAGCTATTAAAACTTAAATTTAATTTAAACCTTCTAAGTTTAAAAATGTTACTGGGATTTGAGGACATTTGGGAAAAATAAAGGGATTGAACTATTAATACAGAAATTCTCTTCTAGTTTTAACTTTGTTAATTCTATGATCCTAATAATGATTTAGGCAGAAATCATGGAAGTAATAGCTACAATGTTACAATATATACAAATAGGCTTCTTATAGGCTAGTGAAGTTATTCTCAGCTTTTACATTTCCCCTTTGAGACCCTAAACTTTAGGGTCACATGTGAATCAGTTGAGGACTGACTTAAGAGATTGTTATGAATGTTAGTGTTGTAAAAAGTAATAATTAAAAAATAACTGAGAAGACTTTTACAAATTGAATTAGAATGAATTAAGCAGAATGTAGCACAAATTTATATTATAATAATAACAGTGGGAAATAAGGAGAGAATAAAACAAGCATTTATTAAGCTTCTTCAATATGTATCTCCTAATGGCCATGAAGGTAGCAAAATCATTTTATTGTCTATTCATCTAACTTATGTAACTTTTCTTTTAGGAATTTGGATGTTATGTCATTTGGTGCATACATGTTTAGCATTGATATTATTTCATTAGTTACCTTTTATCAAGATTTCCTTATATATTTTGATTAGATCAATTCATACGTTTGCTTTATCTGAGATCATGATTGCTACACCTGCTTTTTTTTTTTAACTTTGCCTGAAATATAATAGATTCTGCTTTAGTCTTTTACTTTTATTCTTCGTGTGTCTCCTTGCTTTATATTTGTTTCTTACAGACAATGTATTGTGGGATTTAGTTTTCAATCCATTCTGCTATACTTTTCCATTTCATGGGTGAGTTCATTTCATTCACATTCAACATTATGATAACTGTTAAAAGGAAAAGTTAATTTAAAGAGGAAAGTGTGTAAGTTTACAGAGGGCAGAGGCATGGGCAGCAGAGTGAAAGGTTCTGTAAGTCTTCAGGGGAGAGCTAAGCTGTTACTAAGAGACAGTTGGGCTTGGGTTGAGTCTTACGGAGCCATTAGTTTCCATTTACTCAAAACTAATTTTTAGAGAATTATTTTCTTCTTTGAGCTTTTGTGTTTCCTTTTTCCATTTGACCCAAGTTGTTGGGTAGGATGGTCATTTTTAGTATATTAGCTCATTCTACCCATGAGCACTCAATGTTTTTTCCAATTTTTTAGATCTAGTTTTAATTGGGAGGAAAGGGTTTTGTAGTTTTTTAAATATAATTTCTGTTTTTGTTTTGGTAGATAGATTCCTAAGTATTTTATATTGTCTAGGGTGGTTTTAAATGGAATTTCTCTTTCTAACTCTTCCTGCTGAGATGTGTTGGAAATATATAGAAATGATGATGATTTATGTGGGTTTATTTTTTATCCTGCAACTTTGCTAAAATTGTTGATTTGAGATAATTACTATTTATTATTTTTAGGAAAGGCCCTTCTATTCCTAAACTTTCTAGTGTTTTCAGTAGGAATGGGTGTTGCATTTTGTCAAAGGCTTTTTCAGCATCTATTGATATAATAATGTGGATTTTGTTGGTTTTCTTGTAGATATGGTCAAGTATGTGAATAGTTTTCCTAATATGGAACAATTCTTGCATTCCTGATATAAATCCCACCTGATCATAATGAATAACTCTCATGATCACTTCCTGGAGTCTTTTTTGCTAGCATTCTGTTTAGGATTTTTGCATCTTTGTTCATTAAGGAGATTGGTATGTAGTTTTCTTTCTCTGTTTTTGATCTACCTGGCTTTGGGATCAGTACCATATTTGTATCATGTAGAACTCCTTTGCTTATTATGTCAAATAGTTTGTATAGTATTAGAATTATTTGTTTTTTGAAGATTTGATAGAATTCACTTGTGAATCCATCTGGGCCTGGGGATTTTTTTCTTAGGGAGCTTTTTAATGGCTTTTGCAATTTCTTTTTCTGATATGGGATTATTTAAGGATTCTATTTCCTCAGGTGTTAATCTTCCCAATTTATATTTCATAAATATTCATCAATATCACCTAGATTGCTATATTTATTTCCATATAATTGGGAAAAAAGTTTTTAATGATTGCCTTGATTTCCTCTTCATTAGATGCAGTTTCCCTTTCCATCTTTGATACTGATAATTTGGTTTTCTTCTTTTCTTTTTTAAATTAGATTGACCAGTACTTTGTCAATTTTATTTGTTTTTTAAAGTACCAGCTTCTAGTCTTATTTATTAATCCAATAGTTCTTTTACTTTCAATTTTATTGATTTCTCCTTTAATTTTTAAAATCTCTAATTTAGTTTTTGACTGGGTATTTTTAATTAGTTCCCTTTTAGTTTTTTTAATTTGCATGCCCAGTTCATTGATCTTTGCCCTCTCTAAATTGTTAAAATATGCACTCAAGTATATACATTTCCCCCTGAGTACTTCCTTAGCTGCATCCAACAGAGTTTGGTAGGATGTTTCATCATTGTCATTCTCTTCAATGAAATTATTGATTGTTTCTATGATTTATTTTTTAACTAACTGGTTTTGGAGAATCATATTATTTAATTTCCAATTAGTTTTTGATTTGCGTCCACGTGCCCTTACTAATTATTATTTTTATTACATTATGATCTGAGAAGGTTACATTTATTATTTCTGCTCTTTTGCATTTGTTTGTAATGTTTCTATGTCCTATTACATGGTCAATCTTTGTGAATGTACACTATGTAGCTCAAAAGAAGATGTATTCCTTTTTGTCCCCATTTCTTTTTATCCACATATCTATTAAATCTAATTTTTCTAGGATTTCATTTACCTCTCTTATCTCTTTCTTATTTATTTTTGGTTTGATTTATGTAAACCTGAAAGAAGAATATTTAAATCTCCCACTATTATGGTTTTACTATCTATTTCCTTCTTGAGTCTGCCAGTTTCTCCTTTAGGAATTTGGATGCTATACTGTTTGGTGCATACAAGTTGAGCACTGTTATTTCCTCATTGTCTATACTGCCTTTTATCAGGATGTAATTACCTTTCCTATCTCTTTTAACCAAATCTATTTTTACTTTGGCTCTGTCATGATTGCCACTCCTATCTTCTTTTTCTCATTTGAAATCCAAAACATTTTTCTCCAGCCTTTCACCTTAAACCTGTGTATGTCCACCCGCCTCATATGTGTTTCTTGTAGACAACATATGGTAGGATTTTGGTTTCTAATCCACTCTGCTATTTGCTTTCATTTTATGGGCAAGTTCATCCCATTCACATTCAGAATTATAATTATAGTTGTGTATTCCCCAACATTTTGATATCTTCTCCTACTTCTACCCCTTCTTCTTACACTATTTCCTTTTAAAGCAGTGGTTTGTTTTAAAATCATTCCCCTTTGTCCCCTGCCTTGGTTTACTTCCCTTTCCACCCCCTTCCTTTTTATTCCCCTATTATTATTTTTAAGGCCTAATGAATTCCCTCCCCTATCTCTTCCTTTTCCTTTATGAACTCCCCAAACTACTGCCCCCTCTTGGTTTATCCCTTCTGACTTTATCCATAGGATTAAATAGGATTTGATATCCCAATGGATCTAGCTATTCTTCTCTCTCAGGATTAATTCCACTGAGAGTTAAGTTTAGGTATTTCCTATCAAAGCTCTCTTCTTCTATTTCTTATAATAGAATTAATCTCCTCCCCTTCCCATGCCCTCTTTGTGTGGCATAGATTATCATATTTTTCTTATTCCTTCAAGTTTCTCTTGATGCCATCTTCTATTCCCCCTGCCCACTTTTATTCCCCCATATCATCTTAGACCATTTATTACTCCAACCTCTCCTTATGACTAATTCTTCTAATTACTACAATAGTGAGTATTTTAGAATTACACATAATATTTCTCCATATAGGAATACAAATAATTTGATCTTATTGAAGCCTTAAAAGAAGCAAATTTAAAAATAAGAGTTTTCTTTATTTCCCCTCTCTTTCTTATTTACCTTTCCCCTGGAAGTATATAGTCTGTTTTGATGGGTAGGTGACCCTTGGTTGTAGACCCAGTTCTCTTGCCATTCTGAATATCATATTCCAAGCCTTGTGTTCTCTTAGTGTGCAGGCTTCCAGATCCTGTGTGATCAATGATTGGTGCTCCTTGATATCTGAATTGTCTCTTTCTGGCTTCTTGTAATATTTTTTCTTTAACTTGGATGCTCTTTAATTTGGCTATTATATTCCAGGGGGCTTTCTTTTGAGGGTTTTGTGTAGAGGGTGATCTATGGATCCTTTTAATGTCTATTTTGCCCACTTGTTGAAGAATATGAACACAGATTTCTTGGATAATGTCTTATAATATGGTGTTCAAATTTCTATTAAGTTATGCTTTTTCAGGAAGACCAAAGATTCTTAAATTGTCTCTTCTAGACCTGTTTTCTTGATCTTTCATCCTCTCAGTGAGATATTTCATGTTTCCTTCTATTTTGTCATTCTTTTGACTTTGCTTTATTAGTTCTTGCTGTATTGTGAGATCATTGGTTTCTACTTGCCCAACTCTTGTCTTTAGAGACTGGTTTTTTGGTATAACCTTTTAATTTTCCTTTTAGGTTTGGTCTATCCTGTTTTCCAGCTGTTTTATTTTAGTCTCCAATTTGCTTATTGAGTCTTTTGATTTGGGAGCATCTTTCTCCATTTGGCAGTTTCTGTCTTTTAACCTGTTAATATCTTTTTGAGTCATTTTCCAATTTTCTTGCCAAATCTCTTCCATCTTTCTCATGATTTCAGATGTGAACTCTTTAAGAGTTTGTGAACAATTTCCATTTTTGGGGGAAGGTTTGGATGTGATTCCTTGTTTGTTCTCCTCTGCTATCTGGATTTTTTCTTTGTAAAAGTTATCGAGTGTTAAAGATTTCTTCTTGCTCTTTATCTTTTGAGGTTCTTGGGCATGACTTGCCATTATTATTATGCTTTTTATCTTTCTCAGTCAAAGGTCAGGATGAGGCAGGCAGGCTCTTTGTCTATCAAGCTGTGGAGCAGTTTTTGCCTGAGTCCCTTCATTCATCTTGATTTGATTTATTTTTTGTGTCCTTTTGCCGAGTCATGTGTATGTGGGTTAGGAGAGCTTAAGCACTTCTACTCTGCAACCTTCTTAACCCAGAAGTCACAATAATGTTT
This sequence comes from Gracilinanus agilis, assembly GCF_016433145.1. NCBI lineage: Eukaryota > Metazoa > Chordata > Mammalia > Didelphimorphia > Didelphidae > Gracilinanus > Gracilinanus agilis. Next base: position 516,918,173 of record NC_058132.1, read on the forward strand.
TTTTTAATGAATGCCAAATCAAGAAGATAAATAATATTATATCGATTATACAAGTACAATCCTACAAAACACTCCTTGTTAACGATGTTGGGGGGGGGCAAATACAATGTAAGAAACAGGGAAAGAGAAAAAAGTAAGCTTCAGTTGGTACTTAAATTTAATGAGATCTCATTCTAGAATTGAATAGCATTTTTATAATAGTTTCTTTAGAATTGATTTATGTCATTTTATGTACCAGAGAAACTAAGTTTTTCAAAGTGAATTAATCTTTATATAGCTATTAATTTATACAATGTTCTCCTGGTCCTGCTCACTTTACTTGACATTAGTTCAAAAATATCTTAACACTTTTTTTAAACTCTACTGCTATTTATTACATATAGTATTAGAGTAGTCCATTGCAATCATATTCTACTACTTTTTCAGTAATTTCCCTGTTGTGGTTATTCCCTTAATTTTCTTTTTTTGCCATAAAAAAAAAGAACTACTGTAAATTTTTCCAATATAATGGCCCTCATCTTCACTGGTGGTTCATCTACCTTTTTAATTTTTGATACTTGTGATTTTGTTTTCTCTATTTTTTAAAAAAAATCAAATTAATGGGTAATTTATCTATTATGTGTTTTTTTATAAACCAACTCTTGTTTTCTTTATTTCATTTAAAATTTTTTCTTTTTCATTATTCTCTCCTTTGATATTCAGGGTTTCTTATTTAATGTAAAATTGGAGATATTTTTACTTTCTTTAGTCTTTTGTTTGTTTTACCTTTTAGTTATATATCTAATTCATTAATGCTTCCTTTCTTGCTATTGTTGATGTTTACATATAGAGATTATACATTTTTCTCTAAATACTATTTTGACTATACTCAAAAATTTTGTTATTTTTGTTGTTTTTTGTTTTTTGTTTGTTTTTTAATTCAGCTTGAGCACAATATATTCTGCTCTAGCCCTCTATAGCAACTTTGTGTTTCTGTCTTTATATATATATATATTTCTTATAAATAACATATTGTTGGATTCTGAATTGGACACAAGTTCAACAAGAAAAAGACAAATAACATTGAGGAAAAAAAGAGGCACAAGAGAACTGATAAAAATAACAGCTTTAAAACATTTGGCCAAAATAGGAAAAGAGATACCAAGTATCACTGATGAAAATAATTCTCCTTGTTCAATTGTAATTTTTAAGGAATTATTTTCATCAGTGATATTTGGTATAACTTTTCCTATTTGGTCAAATTCTTAAATTATCTTTTTTTTGATTTGTTCTTCATGTCAATTGTTTATCTGATAAGATAATTTACACTCCTCTATATTTTTAAAATTCCATTTCATTTGCCTTTTCATGTTTTTTTTTATATTATCTCCTTTATTTTCTAACTCTTTTCTTTACTACTTTTTTTAAATTTAAAAGAATTTTAGTTCTTCCAGGAATTCTTGTTGAGGTTGTGCCCCATTCATATTTTTCTTTGAATCTTTTTTGTAGTTAATTTGATATTTCTTTTTCTGAGTGTGCATCTTAATTTTTCCTGTTACCATAATAGTTTTCATGGTCCTTTTTTTATTGTCTGCTTATTTGATCAGCTTATTTTCTTTTTGACTTTGAACTTTGTGTTAAAAATAACTTCTGTTTCTTGGATGGGAGATGGGGTACAGCATTCAAAACATCAAGATGTTGACCACTGATATTCTCAGAACAAGTACTAGGGATTTAGAAATTTTCATTTCTTCAATATGGTGTGATCTAGAGATAAATCTGTTTTCTGCTCCCTTTAGGACCCTTAAATACTTAAGATATCCTGTTCTCATTGTTAAAATGAGATTTTTATGTACATAATTTTGATATACATAATGGAGTTGAAATAAATATACATAATGGAGCTTGTCAAAGACTACCCTGTCTCACACTGAATACTAGCATAGGGGTCCCTAGTAAAGTATTTCTGACTAGTTGCTAGATTCTTTTACTGTTACTGGTTTAAGAATTCACAAGACTACTGCTGCTGCTTTTGTTGCTATTGCCACCTACAAAACCCACTGCTGTTGTTTCTAACATATGGGCTCTTGGAAAGTCTCTAATCCAGTGTCACTGATCTCCCCTTTTGAAATCCTAAGTATTTTGAGAAATGAACTTCGTTATCTCAATGAATCACTAAGATGGAGTCAGGGAGCCTTTCAAACAAAACAAGTTAAGTTTTGTGTTTCCAAACTAAGTCTTAGTTCAGATAGATAGGATTGAAGCAGTTTTTATTTTGATTGGTTAAAAGGATATAGGATATGCAGATAGATATTGTTTTTTTAAAAACAGTAACTGCATTTAGTACAGAAATTTTGCTCTGAAATCTTGTAGTTTTATTTTTATTCTGTACCTCATGTCTAATAGTATGAAACATGCTTTTATCATTGAGATTTAAAGTAAATAAAATGATTAAATGATTTAAATTTTTAAACATATCATGAATGGTTTCAATCTAGTAAATTAAAATTAAATTATACTGATCTCTTTCTTCATCTTGAAAATAAGTAACCATCCTGCTTGTCAGAGATTTGATTAGGGCAATAACAAGTAAGCCTTGTTATCCATCCAGAGAGGGTAAAGTTTGTTTTGAGGTGAACAAGCAGCTAACAGGCCAGTAAACAGATGAGAGACAAACTCAAATTACTGATTGCTTAACTAATGAAGCCATGCCCTAATGAGCCCTATGCCCACAGCCATTTTCTCTTTCCCTGGCAGACATATCTACGCCCCCTTACATAGAAGCTAGACAAGTGCTCTTTTTTTCCTTAGAATTTGCAGAGGCGAGGGGGGAACAGAATGGGGTTAGTGTCCCCTGGACACCCCAAGTATCTAGAATAATCTCTAGGAATATTTAGGAGTATCCCTTGATCTTTGGCCCCAGGAATACAAGTGGTAGTCATGAAACAGTTAAATGGGAAAAAGGAGCCAATTATTAACCCTGGGAAAGTGAAGACCCAAAACACAAGAGAGGACTATTTTAACCTAGAAGCAAAATCAGAAGAAATCAATAAAAAATAAAATGAGGGAAGCCCAATTGTTGAATAGAAAGAGGAGAGTTTGTGAGTGATGAAGATCACTAAGATGGTGGACTACTCTCAATAAACCACTAAAATGGAGTCAGAGAATATTTCAATCAAAACAAGCTATGTTCCCAACCTAATTCCCTGTTCAGCTAGATAGGATTAAAGCATTCTGTGTTTTGTTGGTGAAAAGTGGCTTGAGTAATCAGGATAATTAGTTTTGTAAGCTGCTCATTCTGATTAGCTAGTTTTGGGGACAAGATTGTAACTCTCCAGTAGTCATCCAATGGTGAATGAGGGGAGGAACCATCTTTTGGGATATGGTTTCTGATTGATGTCCAGAACAGTTATACCTAATATTTTTATACTTACTTAGCTATATGTATGTTATATGAATTTATTATTTATTTCTTCCATCTGAAGATGATTACGTGAGTGAAATAGTTTTGTTTTCTTTGTAATTATATGCATCTGACTGAGTTTGCATGGGAGGTGGGTAGAGAAGGAATAAATAAAATCACATTTTCTACAACAAATTTTCTGAAAGTAAGAGCTATTCATTAATCTTTAAGGAATAAAATCCCCTATATTGTCCTTCCAAATTGACATTTACCCATTCATCTAAGAAAAATTAAGTTCAGATGAGAAGGAAAAAAATCAAATTGAATTAGTTGCTATATGTTGACCATATTGGTGTGTTACAAAAATCATTCTCTCTATTGGCAAGAAAAGCATATTACCAAAGAATTAAAATCATTATAGAATCCACATTGGTGATGGAGTAAAAATCCTGGGAAAATGATATTTGACCAAGTAACTTCAACCTCTATTATGTTCCAGGTGAGATTATATAAATTACATATAGCCATATATATATATATATATATATATATATATAT